>NC_057805.1:161542341-161550093 GCF_018294505.1 Triticum aestivum
AGTGGGGATCATGGGGAATGGGGGTTAGGGTTTCGGGTGTGAGGCCATATAGGCCAGGGGGTTAGGTGGGCCAGTTGGCCTGGGTGCCAGATGGGCCGGTTGGCCCAGTGCGGGGGGGGGTGTCCCCTTTATTTAGTTTTGCTTCTCTCTTTTCTTTTTATTTAGTTTTCTTTTACTGTTTTACTTTTGGTTTTCTTTTATTTTAGTTTAATAAAAATTATCACTAGCACTTAAATTAATACTTCTAAATATACTATTGCCACATTAATTCTCAACCCAAATTAAAATAGTTTAAAATTTTATAAAATTTAAAAGGCATTTATTTTAATATTTAAAACTCTAATTTTAATTATTTTGAACACTTAAACATTTTATTAAAGTTAGGTTTCTCCACCATTATTATCTATGCAATATTTGGTTCACTCCGAACATTTTAGTTTTAATATTTGAAAACTTTATTGTTTGCTTGATTTTGAACTTTGAATTTTGGACCGGTTTTGATCTAACGATATATTAGCAACAGTAACGGAGGTAACGTGGCACCATTAGCGTGGGATTACTGTAGCTTAATTACCCGGGCGTCACAAGAATTAAAAGAACAAATATACTTGAGGGGATTTAGATGCAAAAGAACGAAGAGATCACGACCTGGCTAAAGACTACTTGAACGAAGCACCGGAGAATATGGAGACGAACAAAGAGACATCAATTCCCAATAATTCGAGACAAAGCTGGAAACATAGAACGAGTAAGTCTTCTTAAATGATGGCCTCCGTAAGAAACGAAATGGAAAACAACTCTTGACATACTCCGGATGTGTAAGAAAAGGAATGCTCACAATCGTTAAGAATTTTTGATAATATCTTGAAGTTGAACCATGAATCTTCAAAAGGACGGAGCAAGATTTAGAGGAAAATTCTTCTTCGGTCTTCAAATGACGACGAGGAACACGACCAAAACTGTTGAGACACTCCGGGAGAATGAAAAGCGAAGAGGTTGAGCCAACAATGAAAATAACTTGAAATCGATCTTGGAAAAGCATCTCACTGATGAAATTTATTCTTACGTCAAACTTCGAAAACAATTTAAGAATAACTCCGGAAAATTTGAAGAGTCGGGCAAGATCCTGGGAAAAGACCTGTGGGTTAGGGCCCACTGAAAAGAAACACCGTTGGAAAGGATTGTTTGAATGAGAAATGATGCACCGGAACGATTGAAAGACTCGAATGAGGTGACAACCTCGAATTAATTTTGAACACAAACACGAATCTTCTGAGATGTCTTCAACACTTCGGGACGATAGAATGGCGAGAGTAGAAACGAGCAAGGGGAAACACTTGAGCTAAGGAAAAGGAAAAGAATGTGATCAACCCAAAAATTGGAACTGAATCCACCGGAAAAGAAAACAAGATGAACCATGATGAAGTCGACGATAATTCACCGGTTGAGACAATTGAGAAAGACTGAAGAGGCTCCGCACAAATGAAATTGATGCTCGAATAGAGGCTCAGACTCCGGGAAGAAAAGGGGTGGGAGGGCGGGAAAAACAAAGGCAACTTGGAACGGGGAACCGACGAATAACTTGAAGAGGAAAGCACTGGTTGAAATAATTGAGGAAAGAATGCAAAGGCTTCGCACGAGTAGGATGGATACTCGATTACGGACTCCGGCTCCGAGAAGAAAAGGGCGGGCGGGTGGGAAAAAGAAAGACAATTTCATATGGGGGAACAACGTCATTGAGAATGAACTGAGGAGTGATCTTGCAAAAGAGGGTCGAATCACTTGAAGAGAAGTGCGCCGGATGAAAAGAGCTGACATCGCAATGAACAAAAACTAACTACGTGATCCTAAAAAATTAAGGGGGAGAGGAGTATATCAAAACACCTATGTCAAGAATTCTCACCAGAGCGACGAAGGGGCTGAGGAGTAAAAAGAAGTGCTACTCTCTGATATAACTAGACTCCGAAAAAAATTCTTCTAGACTGGACAACGGCCAACTACGAACAATCAAGGGGGCTCCTATGGTCGGTCGAGGCTCTGATACCAACTTGTCACGCCCAATATGCAACTCTATCGTAATGAAACTTGAAGGTCCCACCAAGGATAGAAGCGCATATTGGAGACGCTTTTGCAAGGTGGATATCATTACATTGTACCAGTACATAATAGCTGGGGATACATACAAAGGGCATACAAATGCCACATGAATACATCAAACGTCATACATGAGAACAACATCCAACTACGGATGAAACACAAACAGAAACTCAAACGACATCCACCCTGCTAGCCCAGGCTGCCGACCAGGAACCTAACCCAAGATCGACAAAGAAGAAGAAGAATTCCAAACAAGCAACAATCGCTCTCACATCATGATCATCGCATTACCTGTACCTGCAACTGTTGTTGTAGTAATCTATGAGCCACGAGGACTCAGCAATCCCATTACCATGGGTATCAAGACTAGCAAAGCTTAATGGGTATGGAAAGAGTAAGTGGTGAGGTTGTAGCAAGCATCTAAGCAATGTATGGTGGCTAACTTACGAGTACAAGAGTAAGATGAGAATCTACGCAAACGGTCGCAAACTAATAATGATCAATAAGTGATCCTGAACTACTTACATTCAAAGATAACCCAACCATGTTCTCCTCTCGAACTTCCCCGAAAAGAGACAGTCATGGTTACGCACGCGGTTGGTGTATTTTAAATGAGTTTACTTCAAGTTCACTACAACCGGATATTAACAAATACCCATCTGCCACATAACCGAGGGCACGGCTCTCGAAAGTTTTAACCCTGTAGGGGTGTCCCAACTTAGCCCATGACAAGCTCACGATCCGCGGAGACAATCCTCCATCTCGGGACCCTCCGATCAGACTCGGAATCCCGGTGCACAAGACATTTCGACAATGGTAAAACAAGTCCAGCAAGACCTCCCTGCGTGCCGACACCCTGATAGTAGCCGCGCGTATCTCGTCTCAGGCCACGTCCGGATGGGTCAAGCTACCAGTAAAACCAGCCTTCGAGTTTCCCCGAGGTGGCCCCGCAGGCTGCCCGTTTGGGACCAACACCATCGGCACTGGCCCCCCTGTTTATGTAGAAAGAATCCTCGGGTTCATGACGCCCTATGCCAATTAATTATTGAGTTCAATATTATTATGGCAAATGTTAAAACCAACGTTGGGCCTTGCTGGAAGTGTTTTATTCAAAGTGAACTGTCAAGAGGGGCCCATAAACCCTCACCGTGTTAGGGACGCAAAAATCAGGGAACATAACACCGGTATGACAGAAAGTAGGGCGGCAAGAGTGGAACAAAACACCATGCATAAGGCCGAGCCTTCCACCCTTTACCAAGTGTATAGATGCATTAATTAAATAAGAGATATTGTGATATCCCATGATATCCATGTCCCAACATGGAACAACCTACAACTGCACCAGCAACTAGCAACGCTATAAGAGGGACTGAGCAAAGTGGTAACATAGCCAAACAACGGTTTGCTAGGAAGGGTAAAAAGGTTAGAGGCTGTCATGGCAATTTGGAAGGCTTGATAAACAAGTGGAGGGTAGGGCGACATAGCGATAGCATCGAGACAACTAGCATAGCAAAGATAGTAGTGGGATCCAAGGTGATGGTCATCTTGCCTGAAATCCCTCTAGGAAGAAGATCGAGTCCATGAAGAAGACGAATGGGCGTAGTCGAACGAATCCTCACAATCGCAACGAAACAGGAACTATCGAGAAGGAGCGCAACTGGAAAGAAGCAAACAACATGGTAAACACACAACACTTAAACATGACATGATGCTCAACCAAGTATGATGCATCACAAGTCTAAATGATGCTACTCATGGCAAGAGATGATGCATACAAGAACAACACATCAAAGCAAGTTTAAATGAGGCCGGAAACAACATATAACAATTCCGGTAAGCCCTCATATGCAAATTTCGAAATTGGTTCAGATCTGAACAAAACATTAAGTTAAAGTTTTTAAACAGCAAGTTAAAGTGCACCAAGATGATGTACGTGTCTTTCTAGTCAAGTTACATATAAAGTTCATTTAATTCGGAGCTACGGCCTAGAAGATATGGGCAAAACAAGTTAAACATGGCATTGATGCAAATGCAAGCAAAACAACATCACAAACACTTCAAAACAAGGGTGCAACATGGCATAATGACTCTACATGCAAAACCAAGCAAGTTTCATATAGAGCATGCTCAAAACGGAGCAACGGTTACACACATACACTCAATACAAGTTTCAAACACAATCTGCCCAAAACAGCAACTAAGCACTTTGCAATCAAGGAAACAACGTGCTACAGGAAACATATGTTGGGCAATAAGCCGCGGCGAGCCCGGGGCGCGGTGTGCGCGTGCGTGCGTGCGGTGGCCGTGTCGGGCTCGGCCCGTGGGAGGGCTCGGGTGCGTGCGTGCGTGCCTGAGCGTAGGTGTGTGTGTGTGTGTGTGTGTGTGTGTGTGTGTGTGTGTGTGTGTGTGTGTGTGTGTGTGTGTGTGTGTGTGTGAGCTAGCGCGAGTGTGCATGGGGCCACGCGGGTTGTTAGCGAGGGACCAGGGGAGGCGACCGCGTCAGGCGCGCGGGCAGGCCGCGGCGATCGTGTACGTGCATGATGCGCGAGCGCGAGGCCGGAGCGCGCGGGGCGTGGGAAGTGGGGGGAGCGAGTGCGTGTGGGCGAGGCCTGGCATGTCAGTGCTCGCGGGTATAAAAACCCCTCACCTCTGTGTAGCTCGTTGACACGTCGAGTTCGTGCTCGAGGGAAAAAGAAAGGCGTACGTGCGCCGAAAAAAACCACCGTGTCCACCGTGTTCTTCCTCCTTCTTCTTCCTCCTGTTTCTGTCATTCGAGCGCAGAGGGCAAGCGAGGTGCAGCGAGAGAGAGAGGTAGAGCTAGGGTTTAGGGTGGTGGTTCCAACAATTGGCATCAGAGCTTCAGGTTCAGGAGATCGCCGGCGTCGATGGCTCTGGTTCCACACGGCGGAGGCAGCACGGGCGGATCGGTGTCCATGGGGATGCCGGTGCTCGCACCAGACGGCTAGACCATGTGGGCGATCAAGGCACAGGCGATCCTCGATGCCCACACGCTGTGGGAGGCGGTGGCGCTAGTGGGCGTCGCGGCGGTGAATGGCAAGAAGTGCAAGACCACGCGGGCGATGATCCTGTCGGGGCTGCCGGAGGACGTGCTGCTCTCGGTGGCGACGAAGCCCACCGCCAGGGAGTTATGGGACTACCTGAAGGTGAGATTCGTCGGCGTCGAGCGGGTACGCGCGGCGAGGAGGGCGACGCTGCGCGGCGAGCTGGACCGGCTGAAGATGGAGGACGGCGAGTCTCTGGACGCGTAGGCCGGAAGGCTTGCAGGCATGGCGGCACGGTTCGCGGGCCTAGGTGAGACGATGGGCGACACGGAGCTGGTGAAGAAGCTCCTACACACGGTGCTGGACCGGCTTTTCCCCGTCGTCGCCGGCATCGAGCAGTTCTGCGTCCTCGAGGAGCTGACGTACGACGAGGCGCTTGGCGGTTGCGTGCATTCGACGAGTGGGTGCGGCGCCGCGGGCAGAGCAGCGGCGAGCGGGCGGACGGGTAGCTTCTATACACGGCGGTGCAGTGGCGAGCACGGGAGCGGCAGCAAGGCAGATCATGGGACGACAACGACGCACGAAATGTGGCATCGGGTAGCGGCGGCAACAAGCGTGGCCGCTGCTACAAATGCGGCGAGCGCGGCCACTTCAAGCGGGATTGCGCCCAGCTGCAGAGGGCACCGGCGGGGCCACGGGGGTTGTTAGCGAGGGACCAGGGGAGGCGACCGCGTCAGGCGCGCGGGCAGGCCGCGGCAATCGTGTACGTGCATGATGCGCGGGCGCGAGGCCGGAGCGCGCGGGGCGTGGGAAGTGGGGGGAGCGAGTGCGTGTGGGCGAGGCCTGGCATGTCAGTGCTCGCGGGTATAAAAACCCCTCACCTCTGTGTAGCTCGTTGACACGTCGAGTTCGTGCTTGAGGGAAAAAGAAAGGCGTACGTGCGCCGAAAAAAACCACCGTGTCCACCGTGTTCTTCCTCCTTCTTCTTCCTCCTGTTTCTGTCATTCGAGCGCAGAGGGCAAGCGAGGTGCAGCGAGAGAGAGAGGTAGAGCTAGGGTTTAGGGTGGTGGTTCCAATAACATATGGACACAAACTTGATATGCACTCAAAGTACAGGTTACATGCTTCAAACAACATCAAGGTTCAGGTTCATAGGCATCAGGATTAATGCAATGAGATCAATGCAAAAAGCAACTTTATAACAAAGATTAAGACGGTGAAAAACAGGGTATACATGTGAGCAGGATTAACATGTTGACATGTTGGAGGCATGAAACAAACATGCTACAATGCAATATCATGGCAACCAAAAGCATGGCATTAAAGTACAGTTTATACATGGCAAAACATGATTACTAAGCATCTCCATGTAACCTGTAGATCAATGGCATTCATCAAGACAAGTAAGCAAGTCATAACAGATTCTCAGACTTAGTGAAAAACAGAGTAAGGCTGAAAACAGATTCATAATGCATATTTGAGAAAACACAAGTATATGCTACAGGAAGATGTCATGGCATCAAAGGGCATGGCAAGCATGTACAGGTAGAGCACTACAAAACATGATCACTGAGTTACTGCTAGAAAGCAGTAGAACATGCTCAAAACATCATCGAAAGATTGCAAACGATAACAGATTCACAGACTTGGTGGAATTTAGTAAACATGGCAGAAATAGCGACATGTAGGCATTTTTGAGAGCTTGAGCAACTCACCACAAAGCATTTCATGGCATGTGAATGTAGCCAACAGTAAGAAGGCATATTTGTGCAACTACTCATGGCAAGAACATGGTCATAGGATGCATAGAACACTAGCTATTCACATGGCAAAACTGGACTTACTGATAACAGGCTGACAGCAACATTATTTAGCAACTCTAGATCATGCTAAGAACACGCTACAGTAGGCTATAAATGCAAACAAGGGCATTGATGCATAGAGCATAACAAGTTCTACAAAACATCCTTACTGAGCATTTCCAGATTTTGCATGGAATTGATGGTAGCATCATGTTAACATGGCAAGATAATGTAGCAGACGACTTAGCAGAAAAAAGTCATTGAAATCAGCAACAGCAACTACCCTATTTTGCAAGCTTGTGCTAGTCACCACATGGCACATAAAATGCATGGATTACACCAATGTAAATATGGAATGAATATGCTCCTAAAACATGTTGACATCATGCTCAAAAGGTAAACACGCAAAATGCTAGGAAAAAGACAAATCAACAAGTTATGACAACTTTCAGCAGATTATAACATTTAGCACTTCTGCGGCGAGGGTTAACCGGGCATCCGCAAAGTCCATTTGAGTGTCCAGCAAAAACCCCCCTCAAAACCAGCCCAAAACCCACCAAACTCTCTTCCATGCTCTAGGTCGTTCGATCACGATCGTGTGGGCGAAAACCGCACCTCATTTGGACTCTCCTAGCTCCCTCTACCTATAAAACTCCTTCCCCTCCCGTAAACAAATCGCAGACGAACCCTAACCCTCGTCCCTCTCCGCCGCCGGACACGTCCGGGCGGAGCCGGACGCGTCCATCTCCTCCGCCGCCGCCACGTGGCACGCCTCCGGCCTCCCACCGCCGCCGGCCCGGCGAGCCCGAGGAGGGCCCGTCCGAGCCCATCCGCCGCCGCCCGAGCCCGCG
>NC_057805.1:161550502-161597848 GCF_018294505.1 Triticum aestivum
CGCCGGCGCGCCGTGCCCCGCCGTCCGCCTCCTCCTCCCTCCGGCCTCTCCTCCCTCTCCTCCGGCCGTCGCCGGCGAGGCCGAGCCCGAGCCCCTCGAGCAGTCCCGATCCATATCCGTGCGGGTACTGTAGCAAGGTTGACCCGAGCCCTTTTTTTCCCCAAGTTTTTTCGATTTTGACGATAAGTGCTCATGTTCCTTAGTGCATAACTTCTTGCATGTAGCTCTGATTCACGCGTGTGATATGTCAAAGTGTTCGTCTCGTGATGCTCTACATTTGGTTCAATTGCACCATGTTCATTAGAGGTAATCTTGATACCCAAATCTCTGTTGGAAGAGGGCTAGTTGCTGTTATCCTCTGGTTCTTATCAGAACTTGGAGATTTGTCATTTTTGTATCTTTAATTCTGTGCATCTTATGGGCATGAGCTCTACATGTGTTTTGTTGTATGCCATGCCATATTTCCAAGGGTGTATGCCACGTATTTTTGTGATCTCTGTGGTGACTAGCACAAGCATGCAAATTAGGCTCCGTAATGTTTCTGATTTCAGGGACGGCGATTTCTCCAAGTCCTTGTCTGCTGTAATTTTGTTGCCATGTAAACTTGATGCTACAGAGAGATCCATGCATATTTTGGAGATGTTCAGTAAGGATGTTTTGTAGCAATTGTTGTAATTGATCCATTCCTTCAATTGTTTGCAATTATGGAGTGCCATAGCATGACTCAATCTTGCTCTACTTTTGCTATAAAATATTTCTGACAGATTCTTAACATGATATGCAATCTTGCCAAGCTTATTGTAGTTGATTCATTCATGCTATGCTTTTGTTCTTGCCGTGGATAGCTTCATAAACATGCCATCTTGCTGTAGGTGTGCTTGTTTTGTCATGCATTACTCTGTAGTGAGTGCATCAAGCTCACAAAGAGGCCTTCATATTGTTATTTCTGTCATGCTCTGTTTTCTGCTAAGTCTGAAACCTGATAACGAAACTTGCTATGTTTACATGCTTACCATCATATCTTCTGGTCCTTTTTGGCTTATGGTCAGTAAGGGACTTTTGTCATATGCATTTAGTATAATACTGCAATGCCTTATTTTGCTATGTTAAGTTCCTGTAGCATGTTGATTTCGTGCTCTGAACATTGCTACCTGATGATGTTTTCTGCCATGTCCAGTTTTTCACTAAGTCTGCGATCCTGTTATCTTTTGCACTTTTGCGTGATCTAGCCGTAGCTCAGTGTTCATCTTTTGTCAAGCATCCCCTGTAGATTACTGTCATATGCTTTGTTGCTATATTGGAGTGCTGTAGCATTGTTACTTATTGCATTTTAAGTGCTATCATGCTGTTAATCGCAGATTCGTGTCATTCTTGTTTTGCTTGCCATTTGCAAACCGTGCATCCGTTTCCGGTGAACTTTATATCGATTTCGACCGAAATCATCTCATCTTTCCAGTGGCATGCTTGGGTTGCCAAGTTACTGCCTTGTTCATCATTTTCCTTCCGGAGCACGCATATGCATCGCATATCATATCTCGCATATCATACATGTTTTGCATCATGTTGCTTGTGCATTCCTCGTGATTGATTGTGGTTCCGTTGCTTGTGTTCTTGTCTTGGGTAGAGCCGGGAGACGAGTTCGTGAACGAGGAACCTGTTGAGTACGCTTACGAGGATCAAGCTTTCGACAACTCTGAGAACCTTGCAGGCAAGATGACCACCCCTCGAAATCACTTTTATCTTTGCTTTGCTAGTTGTTCGCTCTATTGCCATGCTGCGCTACCTATCACTTGCTATATCATGTCTCCCATTTTGCCATGTCAGCCCCTAACCACCCTTTCCTAGCAAACCGTTGTTTGGCTAAGTTACTGCTTTTGCTCAGCCCTTCTTATAGCGTTGCTATTTGCAGGTGAAGTTGAAGTTTGTTCCATGTCGGAACATGGATATGTTGGGATATCACAATATCTCTTATTTAATTAATGCATCTATATATTTTGGTAAAGGGTGGAAGGCTCGGCCTTATGCCTGGTGTTTTGTTCCACTCTTGCCGCCCTAGTTACTGAGATACCGGGATTATGTTCCTTGAGTTTGCGTTCCTTACGCGGTCGGGTGATTTATGGGACCCCCTTGACAGTTCGCCTTGAATAAAACTCCTCCAGCAAGGCCCAACTTTGGTTTTACCATTTGCCGCCTAAGCCTTTTCCCCCGGGTTTTCGCGAGCCCGAGGGTCATCTTTATTTAAACCCCCGGGCCAGTGTTCCTCTGAGTGCTGGTCCAAACTAGAGCCACTTGCAGCGCCACCTTGGGGAAACCCGAGGATTGGTTTTAGCTGTACGTAGTGTTCATCCGGTGTGCCCTGAGAACGAGATATGTGCAGCTCCTATCGGGATTTGTCGGCACATTCGGGCGGCTTTGCTGGTCTTGTTTTACCATTGTCAAAATGTCTTGTAAACCGGGATTCCGAGACTGATCGGGTCTTTCCGGGAGAAGGTTTATCCTTCGTTGACCGTGAGAGCTTATGATGGGCTAAGTTGGGACACCCCTGCAGGGTATTATCTTTCGAAAGCCGTGCCCGCGGTTATGAGGCAGATGGGAATTTGTTAATGTCCGGTTGTAGAGAACTTGTCACTTGACCCATTTAAAATACATCGACTACGTGTGTAGCCGTGATGGTCTCTTCTCGGCGGAGTCCGGGAAGTGAACACGGTCTGAGTTATGATTGACGTAAGTAGGAGTTCAGGATCACTTCTTGGTCATTGCTAGATGACGCCCGTTCCTTTGCTTCTCTCCTCGCTCTCATTTGCGTATGTTAGCCACCATATATGCTTATTGCCGCTGCAGCTCCACCTCATTACACCATCCTTTCCTATAAGCTTAAATAGTCTTGATCTCGCGGGTGTGAGATTGCTGAGTCCCCGTGACTCACGGATTCTACCAAAACAGTTGCAGGTGCCGACGATGCCAGTGCAGATGATGGGGTCGATCTCAAGTGGGAGTTCGACGAGGAACGTGGTCGTTACTATGTGTCTTTTCCTGATGATCAGTAGTGGAGCCCAGTTGGGACGATCGGGGATCTAGCATTTGGGGTTGTCTTATTTTCATTTGGATCTTGACCGTAGTCGGTCTATATGTTTGTATTTTGAATGATGTATGAATTATATTTATGTATTGTGTGAAGTGGCGATTGTAAGCCAACTCTTTATCCCATTCTTGTTCATTACATGGGATTGTGTGAAGATGACCCTTCTTGCGACAAACCACTATGCGGTTATGCCTCTAAGTCGTGCCTCGACACGTGGGAGATATAGCCGCATCGTGGGCGTTACAACGCCCCGCGCCCTTTCTTTGCCCGCCAGCCGCCTAGGATCCCATGAACCAGGAGCGCCAGCACCGATTCCTCGATCTTCTTACTGGAGGCATGGTCATGGTTTCCGTTCATTTCAAAGGAAGTTTCATAGAGATAGGTGTGGGGAAACCTCTTCACTTTGGAAACATAAGTTGTTTTGTGTAGTGATATCAGGTCATGGAGATCTCGAGGCCCCTCTACATGTAGGGTAGAGGGGGTAGAAGAGTGGGCATGTGGGTTTCTATCACATAGTCTCTTTTGAAAAGGGATGATGGGAAAGTGACAAGACTGGAATTCAACTCGGTTGGAAATGCTTAGATCATGGCGCTTTAGAAAAAGGGCTGGATTATGGAATACTCCCTCCGTCCAGGTTTATTGGGCCCGTCGTATTTAGTGTCAAACTTGGACTATAAAATTAACTAGTGAAATTTAAATTAGTTCATAAAAATTATATGATGGAAACTATCTTTTTCGAATACAAATCAAGTAGTCAAGGTAGTTTTACTTCAGGGGCGAGCAGCAGTATTCTTGGATCCATATCAAAAGCGTTGCACATGTCAAGTTTGGAATCCAATGAACGAATAATTTTTGGACTGCCGTTTTAGAAGCTGGCGATACATACCAATATATACTACTCCCTCAGTCCTTTAATATAAGAGTGTTTTTTACACTAATGTAGTGTCAAAAACGCTCTTATATTATGGGACGGAGTGAGTAGCATTTATGTGACTGGAAATCCAATCGTGTCAATTCAAGGCGCCAATGTCTCAGTAGGCTCAGCGACTAAGTAACATGTAATTCTTGAGCTTGACAAAACAACACCACCTAGGATGCGTTTGGTAGCCTGCATTAGGTCGGGCCAGGTCTGCGCGGGATGAAATTGGGCTGTTTGGATGCATGTGTTTACTGTTTGGCCCGCATAGCACGAACCTCAAAGCACCCCTCAGCCAGGCCCGCTAGGAACAGCCGAATCGTCGTTTCCAGCAAGCCAGGCTCGAACGATGCAGGGGAAGGGAACGACGCGCAGGGGAGGGAGATGGCGAGAGCGATGGTGCATCTCCGAAAAAGCGGCAGGACGAATTCGAGTCACCGCCCGCAGATTCGGTCGCCCTATATATCGAGGGTGACCGCCGCGGCAGAACTCCCGCCACCAGTTCCCCTCTCTCGACTTTCCCTCCGGCGCGGATCCACTTAGACGACGAGGTAAGCGGGGCAACTACTCCGGCAATCGGTTGACTGCGGCGGCGGGTCCGGCTCCTCCTCCTCTCCGGTGTGCCAGGCACCTCCTCCACGGCCGTTCCGATGGCGTCTGTAAGTTGAATCACCACCTCCTCTCTACTAGTTCTAGTTAGATCTGTCCATGTGCTAGGGTTAGGTCGTCCGATCTGTTTGACTGTGATGTTGTAGTAGCTAGTTGTGATGGATTTGGAGCATGCTAGGGGTTGTTTCCATCTGGGCAAGTGTTGGTAGCTAGTGGTCATGGATGGATTGATGGTATGCTAGTGTGCAAGCGTTGAACAAGATAATCCATATGTCCATGATGAGTACTCTGTTGTCCACGATTAGTGCTCTGTCATGCTGTGTTGAGTTGTGGTATGCTTGTGCTATCTTCAACTAGATTAGCCATGTGTGCTTGTCTTACTGCTAATTCGATCTGTCCATGCTCCTACTATCCATGTGTAGTGTCTTGTGGTGTTGATGACGCTTACGTTTGTAGGACATGACCACGCGAACGCAAGAGTTTAGTCAGTTCCCGCCGAGAGTCAGTTCCCGCCGTCGTACATCGAGGACTCCCAGCCTCCTATGGAGCAGATGCCTCTTGATTCAGAGGTTTTTGAGGTGCCGCCTATGGTTTCTCCATTTGTGTTGGCTCAGCCCAATGTCGTTGCTCATGCTGCTACTCAAAAAGTCATCCGCAAAGGAGAAGAAGGATGGCAGGGGGATAGCATGAAATGGCAGTCGTTCCTCTCCACTATTGTGCTTAACAAGATGTGTGAGATCATAACTAGTGGGGTGAGGACTGACAAGGGCTTCAAGGAGGTGCACTTGAACCTTATTGCAAAACAGGTGTTCGACTTCTGTGGACAGGAGGTCACCTCGACCCAGGTATACAACCACCTGAGGAAGTGGGAGAGAGGTGGATCACCGCGTCCAAGCTCAGAGACCTCAGCGATGCTTCATGGGATGAGGACACCTGCTCGATTCTTCTGGAGGCGGAGCACTACCAAGGCCACGTCGCGGTTAGCTCACAAACCATGCCATTCTAACAAACCAGCAGTTTAAGCCTATGAACCATTGCCATACTAGCTAACCTCTCTGCCCTGTTTCTTCTTAGGCTCACCCCAATGACGCAGAGTTCCTAAACACCCCTATCCAGAACTACCACATGTAGCAGATCTTCTCCTTCGAGCTGGCAACCGCAAGCATGCCATGGGCTCTGATCGGCCGCTGGGCTCGCCGATGCCGGAGTATCCAGACACCCAGGAGTCAAACACCATCAACATTGATGCTCCTGAGAAGGATGGTGAGCACGTTATTGTGCTTGATAGGAAGAGGAAGCGGGCGAGCTTCATGAAGGAGGAGCTGAGCGTCTTCAGCAGCATGGCTGAGGCAATGAAGGAGGTGGCCACCGCAATCAGGGAGAGCAAGAGTGTGGACGTCCACCTTGAGCTCTACGGCACCGTCATGGAGCAGAAAGGCTACAGTAGGCTCTCATGGTGGCTTTCGGCCACCTTCTGGACAACAAAGCCCAAGGTGTTGGGTTTGTTGCCATGGGAGCAGCCCACAGGTTGCTCTGCTGAGGACCTGGCTGGGCAAGCACTACTACTAGTGTTCTGCTCGTGGCGACGGCATGCATGACAACGTATATTTTGTGTAGTTAGGACTGAAAAAGAATTTTATGGTCGGTATATTTTGATGAGGTGGTATATACTAACCCCTCATGGTGATCCTCAGATGGTAGGATTACACTCTTTTTTGGATGTGGTGGTAGGATGACACTTGCTATGATCATGCATGCTTACTGATGCTCTTCTGCTCCATTGCTTGCTTCTAGAGTCCTTCATTGCTTGTTGTTTGTGTGTTTGAATGCTTGTGGCTTGAACTTCTCAGGGCAAGTGATATGTGGTGTTCGAAGGTAGGGTTCCAAGGGTAGCGACAGTAACCACGAAAGAGGGTTTGAGCATTCATGTAGCAAAGTTGAGGTTAGCATGGTGGATCGACCGTCAGGGCTATATTGGTAAGCTCACCAAGTAAGGTACAAGATGGTCACAACTCTATGCCCATATGTAACCAAAACAACATGCACTCGCATACAATGCAAGCAACAAAACACGGTGCATAAAGGCATCACTACAATGCAGGGAGAGGACATGCAGGCAACCAATCACATGCAGATGTTGGTTTTTTGCTGCATATGCTCAATCAGACCCAACTAGGACAAGTATGCAAATGGACAAAAAAACGATGCAGGTAACAAAACACGCCCCTAGCTGTGCATCGATGTACTATGTTCAGCAGAATGGACATCGAATCAAAAGTAGAATGTTTTGGATAAAAAAACTGACAGGGAAGGCAACACGATGTCACCCATTTAAGCATCTCCATTGCTGATTGTAAGAAAAGGTGCTATTACATAGTAGACCATCCAGCTAAGTCAAGTTCTCTCACAAATTGAGCCGAAAAAAAGCTATGTTCTCTCCGGGGTACTAGGGAGGTCTCTCAACTGCAGCCTGAAACAAGATAGGAAATGAACATATAAGCATAAGCCTGAAGCACAAGACATTTCAAAACAACATAGAAGACGATATGCTGAGATTGCTCAAGAAAAAGCACACTGAATGAACAATGTATTAAGTTGCAGTTATTCACATTTGTCTACCAAGGAATATGAGCCTTACCTTGAGAAATTCACAGGCTTACATCTTGATGTTGAAATACTCAGGATCAAAATGGTGTAGCCTCACATACCCATCCTCACCACCACTCGAAAAGCTAAGAACATTATATGGAAAAATACGGGTCAATAAAACTGGAATTCGTAAGAGATGAGATAACAAGAACTGAAGCTCAAAGAAGAGCTGAAAACCCCTATTTCTCAAAAGAAACATGTATGAGAGATCACAAAAGAAATATAATAGAAGTATTAAAAAAAGGATTGGCAGCTCTCATAAGTTTATTTTACAACATATTCAGAATAGCATATATGACCAAAGTATTGGACTGAAATCACTGAGATGTCAAACCAGCTGGTAGAATAGAAAAGAATGCACAAGAAAGCATGATCAAGCAATTGCAGGTTTGATCTGCCAAAATAAATTATGGGGACCACATAGCTCTCATGTCCAACCTTGCATCAAAACAAGGCCAGCGTAGCGTATATTGCCAATGTAATTGGCTATAGTCACTGAGCAACATTATTACTAAACATGACAAAAGAGAGTGATTCAACAAGATAAAAGGTGTGAAGAAAAGGCACCAAAATACAAAGGAGACAACATGTGCTCAAACAGATGGAAATGACAAGTATAATGTCATATAGGATTACTTCATGTAGCTCATATAAACTTTTCATCAAAATATGATCAGTATAGCATATAATGCCAATGTAATTGGCTCTAATCACTGAGCTACATGTTGAGTTAAAAACATAACAGAAAAAGGTAGGAAGGCAGGGCACTGGAACAAAGGAAACAAAATATGTCACAAACAGATAGCACAGACAAGCAATGTGTGACAAGCCAAAAGTCAATCCCCATGTAGAATTTACGATACAGAGGATGACTTAAGACTTAGGATGGAAAACAATAAAATGGTGATTGAGGATTACTTCACCATGATCTTCCCTCATTGAAGATAAATAAATATGAATAGAAAACAATAACAAGATCTGCTCTCATAACATGTGATGACATCGTAAAGACTCAGAATAGCGCATATCACCATGAATCTACATGGCTTAATCATTGAGCAGATTTTAGCATACTCAGGAACAGAGGCATATTGCAAACCCAACGTGAGAGGCACAATGTAAATATAAGGGATCAACAACAGGGTTACTGAACACATATAATATTCAAAATCAAGCTCTGATTTCATAACATTTGACGACATCCTAAAGACTCAGAATAGTGTATATCGCCATGAATCTAAATGGCATATCACAAACCCAAACGCAGAGGCAAAATACAAACATAAGAAATCAAAATACAAACAGAGTATGAACTAACCTCCTCCCATCAGGATTAAATGCTAATGCATTGATAGGTCCAAAATGTCCTTTAACACCACCAATCTCTTCTTCTAAAATCTGAGATTGACAACAAAATCCTGTTACAGAAGTTGACAATATATACACATACAGAAAGTAACCTCCCATAGGAAGTCAAGAGCCATCTGTGTAAATATATGCAAAGGAATCTAGCTCACCTTGTGGAAAAATTTGGCCTCAAATTTACCCGCACGGCGATCTGTCATAGTAACATTCATAGCATCTTGGCCACCTCCAATAACCACCTAAGGATAGCAAGAAGTATGATGTTCAAAAAATACAAACACACATAGAAATGAGTTTCCGTAGAATAAATAACAAATAGACCATTATAATGTACCAATTTAGTTCAGAATCATGAATGCATGGGATGAGCATTAAACACAGATGCAGAAAAACTAAGATAACAAATATGCAAAGGAATCCTGGTTTACACACTTTGAGAAACTTGGCCTTAATTAAAGAGAGCAAGAAATCAAAGTTAGGAAATAGATGGGCAGGACAAAAATATGTGACACTCAAGACCAGAGCATATACGCGGTAATCCTATCCAACTTCATTAATTACCCAAAGGGCTGACTGCAAGGAACACATTCTAGACCAAATTCATAGTCAATCCGAACTTCATAATTGCCCACAAAAATATACACTTTTAGCTTGTAAAAAGACCAAGAATTCAAGAGACAACCCCATGTGCTTTGAGAGAGCTTATATATTCAAATGCTTGCAGCAACTTAAGAACAATGGCATAGATAAGGTGACAGATACAGGAGCATACATGATCAAGAGTAGGAGATATGTCAACAGCATTAACCGGTCGCTCTGTGACATATGTCTTTATCAGGGTCAGTGTTCTTGCATCCCATAGCTGCGACATAGCAGATATGTCAGAAAAATCCATACGTTAAAAAATAAAGTATGAACAGGTTATCAGGGCAGCAATCCCAAAAGTATCACCTTGGCAGATTTATCCAAGGAACCTGTGAGGAAATGAGACCAATCTAAGGATTTTGACAGTGAGCTAATTGCCTTCTGATGTCCAACCTCCTTGTCTGACTCCTTCAGCAGCTTTCCGGTCTACAAGCCCAGAGAAAATAAAACATAATGCACAATATCATACAAAATGGGAAAGCAACATTGTACATACTGATTTAATTAAACACCTGGCATGTACAACATACATTGAATGACGAGAGAGTGGCATGTAAACTTTGCAGGAGATAACCTATTGGTTCCTTCATTCTTTCTAATGGAAGACCCACGGAAAGAAAATTGCATTCTAGTGCGGGAAAACTCTAGTAAGGTGGACTACGTACTAAGCAGCCACAAGATAGGGTAACACTTATAATCTATAGTCTGATCAGAAGCACCGCGTCAGACCAATGGACTACCGTCCATTCTAGCTGAATCCCACGGCCAATACATCTTATCTCTGGTCGTTTTCAAAACAAAAAAAGCACATCACCTCATTACTAACCACCCGCATAATCCTATCCCGTTAATCCATCCCAAGACCCCCTCGCATGAACCTCCCTAGCTCGCCATGGCACTACTCGCCTTCTCTACGATTGCGCCGCCCATCACCTGGTTAGATATGTTCCTCCATTTCTCTCCACCTCACTGCTCAGGTCCGTTCCACTGCTCCTCCCTCTTTCCTCTCCATCGATGCGCCCCCTGGCAACATTGCAGGTGTGCAGGTGCGCCTTCCTGGCATTAGATGGCCGAGCCCAACTTCCCCTCCGTGATTGCTGCTTTGACGGTTTACCTCCCAGGTCAGAGTAGCACCAGAAGGCCGAACAACAAGCAGTGCACTCCGGTGTTCCCCTCTTTGAAGAGCCCCTGATCGGAGTTGAAGGTTAGTGTGTCAATCCCCCATGCAAGGAATATTTTTTCATTGTTTGAAGCATTGTAGTTCTTGAGTTCTTTCTTCCCCATCTCTTGGATTTGTTCATCAGAGTTTGCTAACCCGTCACATGTTTGTGTACTCTGGTTGCAGGAAGCACATAAGAAGTTAGGAAGAAGCATCACATATGTCCGCATGGAAACAGTGCAAGGGACAAGGTCCTCGCACTTTTGATTGCAGTGCGTGTCACCGCAGTAGATGGTGTGGAGCTTACTGACCATCATAGAAGCAAATTCTGTATTTAATTGAGACACATGATCATCACCATGGAAGCACTACCCATGTTATTTGATATGATATAGTTTTTCTTTTTCTTTTTAATGGAAACAAATCTATGGCCTCCTTTGGTTCATAGGATAGAAAAATCATAGGAATAGGAAAGTCATAGGAAATGAGATGACATGTATCTCAAATCCTATGAGTAGGAATAGGAAAGGAGATGCCCTTTGATTCACATCATAGGATTTTTTTTCATTGAGTCTAGGCTAATGTTTATTTTCCTATGAAATTTGGAGGATAGGAAGAATTCCTCCATATGAATAGGATTCCATTCCTACAAACCAAAGGGCTCTAAAGGAATTTTTCCTATAAAAATCCTATCCTATGAAATTAAGATTCCTCTAAACCAAAGGAGGCCTATATTTGTATGGAAGCAATTCTTCTTGTCTGAAAATAGTATCATGTTGATTAAGAAGCAAAGTATATATCTCTCGAAGCAAGGCATCAGTTTTGTTGCAAAAAAAACAAATTATGAATTCTTTCGATTCAGATTCCAAATCCTATGGATGCAAATACTCATTTCTTTTGATGCAAATACTCATTTCTTTGGATGCAAATTCCAAATTCTTTGGAAGCAAATTCATATTTATTCAGATGCAGATACCATATTCTTTGGAGAACAAGTTCCAATTTAATTTCTTTGTAAGAGTCTGTAACAAAGGTTGAAAAGATGTTTCAGATTTCAAATTCTATGGATGCAAATTACAAATTATGTGGAAGCAAATTTCTATTTATTCGGATGCAGATACCAGATTGCAAGGCATTGAGCCTAGACGATGCAAAATATATTGTCACGTTGGACAAAAAATAATATACAGTTGATATGGAAGCAAATTTGCTAGCTGATAGAAGCAAAATAAATTGATATGCTTCCACTATTAAAAAAAATGAATGCATCAGATGCACCGGGTTTGTCACATGTACGGTTTCACATATTGCAGATTATGAAGAACGGAGAAAACAATCCGAAAAAGCATCGATTTATATGTAGGAAGCATCGATTTATATGGAAGCAAGCTACATACTATACTAGAGACGTACGTTAAAAGGACTAGTAATCAACCTGCTGAAATCCAGCAGCGGAATCACAGGTAATCAGCATTAACTAGTTTCAGTTTTGGGAAGACTCAACGGAAGGTGCCTTGCGTATCCAACGGCTGCATGGGATCCAATCCAACGCCTCTCTACTGGTCTGATAAAATGCTAGGCATCAGTACTCTGATGCCTAGCGGTTCCCCACAAGATATGGCCAGATTTACAGATACTAACTGTTTGCTGTGTCAATTCAAGGAGTTGTTGTCTATAAGAAACTCACAGAATCAGACCACATGACAGGGAAATTCAGGTCGCGTGTGAAATATAAAGCACTGAGCTCAAGTAACATTTTACATTACAACCACTACATCGACAATCATGCAACAATAGTTGCAAGTTCCTACCAAGAGCAAATTGCCACAGGTATATGGCACCAGACACCCTAATAGGCCACAGGACTAATCTCCAGCATGACTCGACAAGACTACGCGCAAGCTTGGGGTGCTAACCTCAGAGTCCCAGATGCGGATGGTGGCATCCTCACCGGCGGTGATGATGGTCCGGTTGCCGGGCCCCCACACGGCCCTGTTAATCCTCCCCGTGATGCCGGAGATCACAAGCGCTGACTCCTCCGTCTCTGCAAACCACAAACGCACACTATAAAATCCACATTCACGTCACAACTAGACATCTAGAAACTTCCAGGCGGAGAAGAGTAAACCGTACGTTCTTGCAGGTCCTCGGCGATGCGCTTGACCTGCGCGGTGGGCATATTCCCCATGAAACTGTCGGTGGTGATGACCGCCAGGTGGTCGCCGATGGCTAAGTCCACGGAGCGCGCGGGGGCGTCGAACCTGAAGGTGAAGAGCTCCTTCCCCGTCTTGACGTCCCAGAGCTTGGCAGTCTGGTCGGCGCTCCCCGTGATGAGACGCGTCGAGTGGCGGGAGACATCGCAGGACCATACCGCGCCGTTGTGGCCGCGGTAGGTGCCGAGGCGGTCGCCGTTGTCGGCGTACCAGACGGTGGGGGTGTGGTCCTTGGCGCATGAGAACAGCAGGTCGCCGTCCCGGTTGTACTTCAGGAACGTGAGCGGGCGCTCGTGCCCCTTCATGAGAATAGGCCTCATCTTGCCGCTGACTGCTGCTCGCCGCTGCCGCTGCCGCTGCTGCCGCCGCCGCCGGGAGGTGTAGGGTTGGGTAGGGTTAGGGAAGTGCGGGGATCTGGATCGTGCGTTGCGGCGGAGCAAAACCCTAGCTGCGCTTGGACAAGAGGCTTTGTGTGAGAAATCTACGCCGTTAGGCGGCTGTATTAAGCACGAAGGCTGCGCTGGGTTTCGGCCCAACAAGAACTACGGGCTGAAACACATGCGCCTAATGTACGGGCTGAAACACATGCACGTACATTTCCGCCAGCACGATCACGATGGGTCTTTTATATATATACGGAAAATCTCTACTCCTAATGGAGCAGTTGGTAGTCTCGCTTTCACGGTTTTTTCGTCCCACCAACACCGGTTTATTTTCGTCCTCACTCCCACATCCCACGTACGGTTTTTTCGCTGGTTTTTTTCGTCACCTCCCACACCCCACCCTGCAAAAAACCAGCCTGTCGATCCTATCCCCGATCTCCATCCTCTCGATAGTTCTTTCGTTGCCGCCGCCGTACGAGGGGAGACCCCGCCGCCGAGGGGAGGGGACGAAACCGCCAAGGGAAGACGCCGCCGCCTCCGTCCGAGGGAAGAAGCAGGGGAGAAGCCGCCGTCCGAGGGGAGACCCTGCCGCCGCGGATCCAGGGCAGGGCGGCTTGAATACCTGTCCCCGGGGTCGCCCCGCCGATCTCCGGGAGACGCCGTCACCGCCGCCGCGTCTCCAGGGCAGGGCGGTTTTGTTGGAAATATGCCCTAGAGGCAATAATAAATAGGTTATTATTATATTTCCTTGTTCATGATAATCGTTTATTATCCATGCTAGAATTGTATTGATAGGAAACTCAGATACATGTGTGGATACATAGACAACACCATGTCCCTAGTAAGCCTCTAGGAGACTAGCTCGTTGATCAATAGATGGTTACGATTTCCTGACCATGGACATTGGATGTCGTTGATAACGGGATCACATCATTAGGAGAATGATGTGATGGACAAGACCCAATCCTAAGCCTAGCACAAGATCGTGTAGTTCGTTTGCTAGGAGCTTTTCTAATGTCAAGTATCATTTTCTTAGACCATGAGATTGTGCAACTCCCGGATACCGTAGGAATGCTTTGGGTGTACCAAACGTCACAACGTAACTGGGTGACTATAAAGGTGCACTACAGGTATCTCCAAAAGTGTCTGTTGGGTTGGCACGAATCGAGACTGGGATTTGTCACTCCGTGTAAACGGAGAGGTATCTCTGGGCCCACTCGGTAGGACATCATCGTAATGTGCACAGTGTGACCAAGGAGTTGATCACGGGATGATGTGAGTTACGGAACGAGTAAAGAGACTTGCCGGTAACGAGATTGAACAAGGTATAGGGATACCGACGATCGAATCTCGGGCAAGTAACATATCGATAGACAAAGGGAATTGAATACGGGATTGATTGAATCCCCGACATCGTGGTTCATCCGATGAGATCATCGTGGAACATGTGGGAGCCAACATGGGTATCCAGATCCCACTGTTGGTTATTGACCGGAGAACGTCTCGGTCATGTCTGCATGGTTCCCGAACCCGTAGGGTCTACACGCTTAAGGTTCAATGACGCTAGGGTTATAGGGAAAGTATGTATGTGGTTACCGAATGTTGTTCGGAGTCCCGGATGAGATCCCGGACGTCACGAGGAGTTCCGGAATGGTCCGGAGGTAAAGATTTATATATGGAAAGTCCTGTTTTGGTCACCGGAAAAGTTTCGGGTGAAATCGGTAATGTACCGGGACCACCGGGAGGGTCTCGGGGGTCCACCAAGTGGGGCCACCAGCCCCAGAAGGCTGCGTGGGCCAAGTGTGGGAGGGGACCAGCCCCAGGTGGGCTGGTGCGCCCCCCCACCAAGGCCCAAGGCGCATGGGAGAGTGGGAGGGGGCAAACCCTAGGTCCAGATGGGCCTTAAGGGCCCATCTAGTGGGGCGCCCCCCCTCTCCTCCCCTTGGCCGCCCCCCTTGATGGGATCTAGGGTTGGCCGCCTCCTCTTGGGGTGGGAACCCTAGAGGGGGGCGCAGCCCCCTCCCCCCTATATATAGTTGAGGTTTGGGCTGCCCAAGACACAGGATAACGTCTCTCTTTCGGTGCAGCCCTACCCCTCTCCCTCCTCCTCCTCTCCCGCGGTGCTTGGCGAAGCCCTGCGGGATTGCCACGCTCCTCCACCACCACCACGCCGTCGTGCTGCTGCTGGATGGAGTCTTCCCCAACCTCTCCCTCTCTCCTTGCTGGATCAAGGCATGGGAGACGTCATCGGGCTGCACGTGTGTTGAACGCGGAGGCACCGTTCTTCGGTGCTTAGATCGGAATCAACCGCGATCTGAATCGCTACGAGTACAACTCCCTCATCCGCGTTCTTGCAACGCTTCCGCATCGCGATCTACAAGGGTATGTAGATGCACTCCCCTTCCCCTCGTTGCTAGATTACTCCATAGATTGATCTTGGTGATGCGTAGAAAATTTTGAATTTCTGCTACGTTCCCCAACAGGTTTCAATTCACCTCACCCTCCAGAGGGGCTCCGAGACCAGGCCGGGATCCCCTGTAGCCTGGGAGGGGTTCAGTGACCCGTCCGAAGCGGAGCTCGTCTGCGACCACACGCTTTGGGCGGTCCTGCAGGAGGCCTTCAACTGCAGCAACATTGACATCTACGGGAGGCTGGCGATTGGGTACGTGAATATTTGCACATATATACTACTCCTGTTTTTTAGGTGTTCGTTGGAGTTTGGAGAAGGAGTGCAGTGTTATTGTGACATCCCATGTTTTGCTATCGTGCAGTATTCGAAAAACAAGTGCAGTGCTATTATGTTTGCCGCAGTAGATTATTGCTTGAATATGATGATCAGCCAGCCTATGCTCGTGAAGTTACTAAATTCTTGTTCAATTCTCCTGTGTATCATTGATTTCATATGAACGCACATATGCATTTGGTGCTGGGTCCACTCATAAAATATTATTTTTTTTGTTTGCATCTCCATTAGGGAATTTACCGCATTATTCTGGTGGCATTGCTGACGTATCTGTGGTAGGTATGATTATCTCATAGATTATCTTTTGCCTGATACTCTTCTTAGTCTTTATTACTGCTCTCAACTGACCTCATATATTTTCATCTCTCCCCACCATTGAAGTACTAGCTATTTGTTCTGGGGTCAAAGGATTATGTAATGGTGCAAGGTGAGATACTTGAAGGTCTGGTTGCCTGTATTGTCAATCGTGAAAGTTTTGAGAAACCTCCCACAACCTTCATTAGAAATCCTAACAGATTTTCTGATGCATTTGAACATTTTCTGAGATTGTTTGATGCTTCTGATCCATGAAGTTGAAAACACTTTATATGCCTACTGATTCAGAAAGCTACCATTATATGCAGGCGACTCTGATTTAGGACCAAGTTTATGACAAATATATGCTGCTAATAGGTGAGATGAGAAGCAGGTATTATTTAATATTGTGAAGTGGTATCCTCCTCTCTGTCAAACTTTGTATTGGTTCTACCTTCTACCTTGCTGTAACTTCTACTTCTATATGACAGCAAATGAAAGCACTTCTTGAAAAATGTTGGATCTTCAATGTGTTCGGACCACTGTGATTGGTTTGGAAATAGTGGTCTTGAGGCTCTGTCTCGAAATGCTGATACATTACCTGTCATCCATTTTCTGCAAGTGCGTCCAACGAACTATGAAATTAAGAAATTACAGGTTAGCTCATTTTATTGGTTCTTGTCCAACAATAGATTGTTCTTGACTGTAATGGACATACTTCCGTTTTAAATGCATGATAACTGTAATATCAGAAAGCTAATAGCTTGTTAGATAGTAATTCAGTTCTTCCTATTTTGAACTGTTACAAGAGATGTTTCATCTGGTGAAGCAGAAAAATTTCCCTGCAGCTTTCAGATGTTACTGGAATAATCAAAAATTTGATTCTCTTTCAAATGATTACTTGTATTACAAGATGCTTATCCATGGGCATAGTGATTCTGCTTTTGGACATTATCAGCAAGAGATGAGGTAAATTTGCGAAATCATCCTTGTATTACAAGATGCTTATCCATGGACGTTTAAATTTTCACCCCTCTTTAAAAATATAATGCCTTCATTCAGACGTTATGATTTTTCTCTCTCGCTTTTGCCATTGTTTATTTCTCACCTACCTTCATCACTTATGATTAAATCCGCATACTAAATCTTCTCTCCTTCCCTAGACAATGACTTCATGGCTACCATGACCATTTTCCTATACTATTAATGGCTTATTTATTTCCCATGTCTGAATAAGTTACGCTTTATAATATGAAATGGATAGAGTATCTCATTAGTATATGGAAATATCTCTTCTTTCTTCTTCTTTTTTTAGATTTATTAACTCTAATGGATCCCCCATTTTCCTTTCTAGGAAAAATCAAGAGTTATGGCTACTATACAGAGGTAAGATGAACCTTTTATTACATAAAACTCTCTCACCTCTCATGACAATCAACTTTCAGTTCTTGCAATTAATACCTGCGCTGATGTGCCTTTGACTGGCCTATGTTTCATGCTTAGGTTTCTTCGTTGAAGTAAACATGTTCAAGGGGAATAATAATATGCCTACTGAACTTTCTGAAGATGTCCACACTTCACTGAAAAATATCGGTGGTGCTTTGGATTCAATTCGTCAGCTAAGGACGGTCTGGCTGATGAGGATTCAAATCTGATGGTTAAACTAAAATTCCTGACCTATAAGGTACTTTGCTATAGTTCTCTTCTTCATTTTGGACTTTGCTCGTTGGTACATTTTGATATATGAATACTATGCTGGTTACCTTAGATTGGTTACTTTCATGTTGAATTTGGTGCACTTCTAAAATTAAGTTTTCAATGACACTAATATTCTTATGGTTGTGCATTCCAGTTATGTCCATCTGATCTCCCTCTGATGTTTCTCTGTGGACTTCCTTTCCTTAAGTACATATTTTATTCTTGTGCTTGGGAGAGGCCTACAACTGTATACGTTTAACTTTGCTGAATATGTATACTCTAAAAAAATTCATACGCTTGTCTCGGTAACTAAGAATTCAGCTCATTGGCGTTGTAGCGTGGAGTGGTTTCCTTCGCAGTTTAGGTTTGATCAGTTGCTGCACTGCAGTCATATGCATATCTTCTGTATTTTTAGATACATCATTCATATAGGAGCAAGCTGGAATTGTTACATTGAATAGTAGCATGCAGATTTAATAGGCCATGAGGATTAGAACTAATAGTGAGCCTTCAAGTTTTAAAAGGTAAATAAAAGTAATATGTTGACAAAGCGCCACCATGCTATGATATTTAACAATAATCTGTTGATTAAATATGCCATGCTCATTAGTAAAAACATTGAGCAAAGCAGTCCTATTATAAACTATTTGTAATTGCAATTCATATGTTGCCCTTTTTATATGGTTTCCTGGTCCATATTACATGTGTAGGTGCAGTTGAGTAATTTTGAGTCTAACAAACCTGGTCCAGCAACTGAAATTTCTGCAAATCAAAAGGAAGAACTAGAGAAAACACAACCAAAAATCCAGTTTTTGTACCAGTTTATTTAGCTCCTCCCATGATGAAGACGAGTCCCCGTGTGATCGCGGTGTCATTCAAACATTCCCAAAGAGTGCCAGATATCCATGTATAGAGTAGATGGACATCTACTTTCGCTTGTTCGTTGATTCCTTGATTCTTCTAGATATGATTCCTGATGCTCTGCTGCTGGTGGATTTTGAATAGTAAGATCTCCAGTTTATGTCTAATATTTTTTTTATAACTGAATTATGTTGATTGTTTCTTGTACACAACAATTGTTAGTACTACTTGTTATATACATACAAATAGATGAAGCCGAAGGTTCTTTTTCTGAATGATTATAAATCTGAGAGAATGATGTATTAGGTTGTGCAGGTTTCTCACAGATTTGTGTCCTTGAGGGAGTCATTTTTTGCTTGTTTTTTACAACAACGAATTACACATTTCTTGCTTATGAACAGCTGATTTCATCTCTCCTTATTGCATGAACAATATATGTACTGGTAAAGCGGCGTCTCAACCACGAATGCTGACACCGACGTCCGCACACCCATGAGCCTCTTACCGTCGTGCCGCTTGGATCGGGGAGCATATGGGGCGGCACATGCAGGTGATGACAACGGATGTTTCCTCTCCCGCCGGCTGCCTCTGATTGTGGCACATGGTACTGAAATCAACACCAATCACCTCAGCATGCCCCTTCCCCGGTAAATACCCAAGATCCTCACCGCTCCACTCCATTGGATGCACATTCATGGCTTACGCTTCCATGTTTTTCAGGGCTGCACTTTTTCCATGGTGTAGCAAGCACGCATGATCGAAGATAAGGAATACGAGTTTTTGCACGTGACATATTTGATGAAATGCAGTGTAGGTATGATAACCCACAAGTATAGGGGATCGCAACAGTTTTTGAGGGTAGAGTATTCAACCCAAATTTATTGATTCGACACAAGGGGAGCCAAAGAATATTCTCAAGTATTAGCAGCTGAGTTGTCAATTCAACCACACCTGGATAACTTAGTATCTGTAGCAAAGTATTTAGTAGCATAGTAGTATGGAAGTAACGGTAACGATAGCAAAAGTAATATTTTTGGATTTTGTAATGATTGTAACAGTAGCAACGGAAAAGTAAATAAGTGAAGAACAATATGTGAAAAGCTCGTAGGCATTGGATCGGTGATGGAGAATTATGCCGGATGCGGTTCATCATGTAACAATCATAACATAGGGTGACACAAAACTAGCTCCAATTCATCAATGTAATGTAGGCATGTATTCCGAATATAGTCATACGTGCTTATGGAAAAGAACTTGCATGACATCTTTTGTCCTACCCTCCCGTGGCAGTGGGGTCCTAGCGGAAACTAAGGGATATTAAGGCCTCCTTTTAATAGATTACCGGACCAAAGCATTAACACATAGTGAATACATGAACTCCTCAAACTATGGTCATCACCGGGAGTGGTCCCGATTATTGTCACTTCGGGGTTGCCGGATCATAACACATAGTAGGTGACTATAGACTTGCAAGATAGGATCAAGAACTCACATATATTCATGAAAACATAATAGGTTTAGATCTGAAATCATGGCACTCAGGCCCTAGTGACAAGCATTAAGCATAGCAAAGTCATAGCAACATCAATCTCAGAACATAGTGGACACTAGGGATCAAACCCTAACAAAACTAACTCGATTACATGATAAATCTCATCCAACCCATCACCGTCCAGCAAGCCTACTATGGAATTACTCACGCACGGTGGTGAGCATCATGAAATTGGTGATGGAGGATGGTTGATGATGACAATGGCGACGGATTCCCCTCTCCAGAGCCCCGAACGGACTCCAGATCAGCCCTCCTGAGAGAGTTTAGGGCTTGGCGGCGGCTCCGTATCGTAAAACGCGATGAATCTTTCTCTCTGTTTTTTCTCCCCGAACACGAATATATGGAGTTGGAGTTGAGGTCGGTGGAGCTCCAGGGGGCCCACGAGGCAGGGGGCGCGCCCCCCACCCTCGTGGCAAGGGTGTGGGCCCTCTGGCCTTGATTCTTTCGCCAGTATTTTTTATTATTTCCAAAAATAATCTCCGTGGAGTTTCAGGTCATTCCGAGAACTTTTGTTTCTGCACATAAATAACACCATGGCAATTCTGCTGAAAACAGCGTCAGTCCGGGTTAGTTCCATTCAAATCATGCAAGTTAGAGTCCAAAACAAGGGCAAAAGTGTTTGGAAAAGTAGATACGACGGAGACGTATCAACTCCCCCAAGCTTAAACCTTTGCTTGTCCTCAAGCAATTCAATTGATAAACTGAAGGTGATAAAGAAAACTTTTACAAACTCTGTTTGCTCTTGTTGTTGTAAATATGTAAAGCCAGCATTCAAGTTGTCAGCAAAGATTATGACTAACCATATTCACAATAACTCTTATGTCTCATGTTTACTCATATCGATGGCATAATCAACTAGCGAGCAATAATAATAAATCTCGGATGACAACACTTTCTCAAAACAATGATATGATATAACAAGATGGTATCTCGCTAGCCCTTTCTGAGACCGCAAAACATAAATGCAGAGCACCTTTAAAGATCAAGGACTGACTAGACATTGTAATTCATGGTAAAAGAGATCCAATCATAGTCATACCCAATATAAATTAATAGTAATGGATGCAAATGACAGCGGTGCTCTCCAGCTGGTGCTTTTTAATAAGAGGGTGATGACCCAACATAAAAGTAAATAGATAGGCCCTTCGCAGAGGGAAGCAGGGATTTGTAGAGGCGCCAGAGCTCGATTTTGAAATAGAGATAAATAATATTTTGAGCGTCATACTTTCATTGTCAACATAACAACCAAGAGATGGCGATATCTTCCATGCTACACACATTATAGGCGGTTCCCAAACAGAATGGTAAAGTTTATACTCCCCCTCCACCAACAAGCATCAATCCATGGCTTGCTCGAAACAACGAGTGCCTCCAACTAACAACAGTCCCGGGGGAGTTTTGTTTGCAATTATTTTGATTTGATTTGCATAAAGCATGGGACTGGGCATCCCGATGACCAGCCATTTTCTCATGAGTGAGGAGCGAAGTCCACTCCTCTTGAGAATAACCCGCCTAGCATGGAAGATACGGACAACCCTAGTTGATACATGAGTTATTCGAGCATACAAAACAGAATTTCATTTGAAGGTTTAGAGTTTGGCACATACAAATTTACTTGGAACGGTAGGTAGATACCGCATATAGGAAGGTATAGTGGACTCATATGGCATAACTTTGGGGTTTAAGGGATTGGATGCACAAGCAGTATTCCCGCTTAGTACAAGTGAAGGCTAGAAAAAGACTGGGAAGCGACCAACTAGAGAGCGACAACAGTCATGAACATGCATTAAGATTAATGAACATTGAGTGCAAGCATGAGTAGGATATAATCCACCATGAACATAAATATCGTGAAGGCTATGTTGATTTGTTTCAACTATATGTGTGAACATGTGCCAAGTCAAGTCACTTGAATCATTCAAAGGAGGATACCACCCCATCATACCACATCACAACCATTTTAATAGCATGTTGGCACGCAAGGTAAACCATTATAAACTCCTAGCTAATTAAGCATGGCATAAGCAACTATAATCTCTAATTGTCATTGCAAACATGTTTATTCATAATAGGCTGAATCAGGAACGATGAACTAATCATATTTACAAAAACAAGAGAGGTCGAGTTCATACCAGCTTCTCTCATCTCAATCAGTCCATCATATATCGTCATAATTGCCTTTCACTTGCACGACCGAATGATGTGAATAATAATAATAGTGCACGTGCATTGGACTAAGCTGGAATCTGCGAGCATTCAATAAATAGGAGAAGACAAGGCAATATGGGCTCTTGGTTAAATCAACAATAATGCATATAAGATCCACTTCAACATTTTCATCATGGTCTTCTCCTATCGACCCCCAAAGAAAAGAAATAAAACTATTTACACGGGAAAGCTCCCAACAAGCAAAAGAAGAACAGAAATCTTTTTGGGTTTTCTTTTTAATTATTACTACTACAGCCAGAAAGGTAAACTAACTAAAAACTACAACTAATTTTTTGGTTTTCTTAAGATTTTTCAAACACACAAGAAGAAAGCATAAAAAAGAAAATAAACTAACATGGATAATACAGTGAAAAAGTATGAGCACCGACAACTAGCAATGAGTGTGTAAACATGAATGTAATGTCGGTGAGAAATACGTACTCCCCCAAGCTTAGGCTTTTGGCCTAAGTTGGTCTATTGCCACGGATGGCCTGGCGGATATCCAAAGTTATAGTTGGGGTTGTACTGAGATGCAGCAGTCATTGCATTGTGGGCTGCAGCTTGGAGGCGAGCTATCTCAGCCCTCCTCTCGTACTCGTTCGCCTCCTCCCTGGTTATGAAATATCTCCCCTTTGCCTGAAAGTCAAAGAAAGTAGGAGCAGGGAGAGCGACGTGATAGGTGCGTCGTCTGTCAAAGATTAGTCGGTACTGGAGGAACTGATCGTTCCTCTCAACAAAACGATGACGAACCATAGCCTCATAATCTAAATAAACAGGAGGCAACTCAATATCATCCTCACGTATGGTTACACCAAGAAAATTAGCTATACGGGTTGCATAAATTCCACCAAAGAAATCTCCATTAAATCTATTATGATGCAACCTATGTGCAACAATGGCTCCCAAATTATAATGTTTATCTCCTAACACAGCACTCCTGAGAACACTGAGGTCAGGGACACACATGTGACATGCTTCATCCTTACCATTTATGCACCTACCTATGAAGAGAGCAAAACAATGTATAGCAGGAAAATGAATGCTCCCTATGGTAGCTTGTGCTATGTCTCTAGATTCCCCCACAGTTATACTAGCAAGAAAATCTCTAAATTCAAATTTGCGAGGTTCACTAGTACTACCCCATTGTGGAAGTTTGCAAGCAGTGGTAAAATCCTCTAAGTCCATAGTATAAGAATTTTCATAAAGATCAAACAGGACAATTTGAGAATTGCGTGAAGATGAAAATTCAAACCTCCTCACAAAGGAACTAGTGAGATAGTGGTACTGGCGGCACTTATCTGCCTCGAAGCTCACAAGATCAGCGTTACCCAAATATGCGTTAAATTCTTCCTTAATTCCTGCTTGATCCATGAAGTCCTCTGAGGGCCATTCGCAAGGCCGCACGGGAGCGTCCCTTGGTGGTTCATCATCAACATCACGCATTGCAAGCTGGGTCCTTGCTTCCTTGAAGGACCACCTTGATACATTTTCCTAAACATATTTCTTCCTCTGAAAAATTTCTGAAATTTTTAGTAACTTCAAATAAAAGTGAACCAAGCTCAACAAAATTGATAGCAACTACTCCTACTAGTGCCTAGAGCCTATATAATGCATTAGAACTACTTGGAACCATAAAAATTTGGCATGCAAGCTCAAGAACATGGTCACCTAGGCAGCAGAAATTTGCAATGAATAAAGCACCAGAACAAAAACTAATTGGACCAATGGAGGAGTTACATACCAAGGAACAATCCCCCAAAGCAGTTTTGTGAGAGGTGCTTTGAGCAAGGAGATCGAAAATCACAGCAAAATGAGCTAGAACTCGTGCTTGAGCTGGATGGTGATTTTTTTGGGAGGAAGAAGAAGTGTGTGGGTGCAGGAATAAGCGGAGGGGAGCCACCATGGGCCCACGAGGCAGGGGGGCGCGCCCAGGGGGTGGGCGCACCCTGGACCCTCGTGGCCAGGTGCCAGCTCCCCCTGCTGTGTTCTCAGTGCCAGATATTCTCAAATATTCCAGAAAAAATCATATTTCAATTTCGGGGCATTTGGAGAACTTTTATTTTCGGGGTATTTTTATATTGCACGGATAAATCAGAAAACAGACAGAAAATACTATTTTTACTTTATTTAAACTAAATAACAGAATGTAAAAGGAGGGTACAGAAGGTTGTGCTTTCTAACTTCATCCATCTCATGCTCATCAAAAGGAATCTACTAACAAGGTTGATCAGGTCTTGTTAACAAACTTATTTCGAATAACATGAAACCAGAGAAATTTCGAATAACACTAAGTTACCTCAACGGGGATATACACATCCCCAATAATAAGAATATCGTATTTCTTTTTGACAGTAGGAAGTGGAAATTCAAAACCTCCAAAAATAATCGATGGAATTTTTCCAATACAATTGATACTATGGACTTGAGGTTGTTTCCTTGGAAAGTGTACCATATGCTCATTGCCATTAACATGAAAAGTGGCATTGCCTTTGTTGCAATCAATAATAGCCCCTGCGGTATTCAAAAAAGGTCTTCCAAGAATAATAGACATACTATCGTCCTCGGGAATATCAAGAATAACAAAGTCTGTTAAAATAGTAACGTTTGCAACCACAACAGGCACATCCTCACAAAAACCGACAGGTATAGCAGTTGATTTATCAGCCATTTGCAAAGATATTTCAGTAGGTATCAAATTATTCAAATCAAGTCTACGATATAAAGAGAGAGGCATAACACTAACACCGGCTCCAAGATCACATAAAGCAGTTTTAACATAGTTTCTTTTAATGGAGCATGGTATAGTGGGTACTCCTGGATCTCCTAACTTCTTTGGTATTCCACCCTTAAAAGTATAATTAACAAGCATGGTGGAAATTTCAGCTTCCGGTATCTTTCTTTTATTAGTAATAATTTCTTTCATATACTTAGCATAAGGATTCATTTTGAGCATATCAGTTAATCGCATACGCAAAAATATAGGTCTAATCATTTCAGCAAAACGCTCAAAATCCTCATCATCCTTTTTCTTGGATGGTTTAGGAGGAAAAGGCATGGGTTTCTGAACCCATGGTTCTCTTTCTTTACCGTGCTTCCTAGCAACAAAGTCTCTTATCATAACGTTGATTCTTTGATTGTGGGTTATCAAGATCAACAACAGGTTCAATCTCTACATCATTATTATTGCTAGGTTGAGCATCAACATGAACATTATCATTAACATTATCACTAGTTTCATGTTCATTACCAGATTGTGTTTCGGCATCAGAAATAGAAATATCATTGGGATTCTCAGGTGTTTCAGCAGTAGGTTCACTAGAAGCATGCAAAGTCCTATCATTTTTATTTTTCTTCTTTTTAGAAGGACTAGGTGCATCAATATTATTTCTCTGAGAATCTTGCTCAATTCTCTTAGGATGGCCTTCAGGATACAAAGGTTCCTGAGTCATCTTACCAGTTCTAGTAGCCACTCTAACAGCATAGTCATTATTCTTACTATTTAATTCACTGAGCAAATCATTCTGAGCTTTAAGTACTTGTTCTACTTGAGTGGTAACCATAGAAGCATGTTTACTAATGAGTTTAAGTTCACCTTTAACTCTAGACATATAATCACCCAAGTGTTCAAGCATATCGGAATTGTATTTCAATTTTCTACCAATATAAGCATTGAAGTTTTCTTGTTTGACAATAAAATTATCAAACTCATCTAAGCATTGGCTAGCAGACTTATAACGAGGAATATCACCTTCATCAAATCTATAAAGAGAATTTACCTTTACTACCTGTGTCGGGTTATCAAGACCATGTGTTTCTTCAATAGGTGATGGATTAAAACCATGTATTTCTTCAACAGGCGGTAAATTAAGACCATGTATTTCTTCAATAGGAGGTAAATTCTTAAGATCTTCAGCTTTTATACCCTTTTCTTTCATAGATTTCTTTGCCTCTTGCATATCTTCAGGACTGAGAAATAGAACACCCCTTTTCTTCGGAGTTGGCTTAAGAGTTGGCTCAGGAAGTGTCCAATTATTTTCATTTGTCAACATATTATTCAATAGAATTTCAGCTTCATCTGGTGTTTTTTCCCTGAAAACAGAACCAGCACAACTATCCAGGTGGTCTTTGGAAGCATCGGTTAGTCTATTATAAAAGATATCAAGTATTTCATTTTTCTTGAGAGGGTGATCAGGCAAAGCATTAAGTAATTGGAGAAGCCTCCCCAAGCTTGTGGGAGACTCTCTTCTTCAATTTGCACAAAATTATATATTTCCCTTAAAGGAGCTTGTTTCTTATGAGCGGGAAAATATTTAGCAGAGAAGTAATAAATCATATCCTGGGGACTACGCACACAACCAGGATCAAGAGAATTAAACCATATCTTAGCATCACCCTTTAATGAGAACGGACATATTTTAAGGATATAAAAGTAGCGAGTTCTCTCATCATTAGTGAACAGGGTGGCTATATCATTTAATTTAGTAAGATGTGCCACAACAGTTTCAGATTCGTAGCCATAAAAAGGATCAGATTCAACCAAAGTAATTATATCAGGGTCGACAGAGAATTCATAATCCTTATCAGTAACAAAGATGGGTGAAGTAGCATAAGCAGGATCATATTTCATTTTAGCATTCAGAGTTTTTTGTTTCAGCTTAGCTAGTAATTTCTTAAGATCACTTCTATCATTGCAAGCAAGAAAGTCTCTAGCAGTTTCTTCATCCATAACATAGCCATCAGGCACAATAGGCAATTCATATTTATTGGGAGAGTCTTCATCATCACTTTCTTCAATATTATCAGTTTCAATAATTTCATTCTCTCTAGCCCTAGCAAGTTGTTCATCAAGAAATTCACCAAGTGGCACAGTAGTATCAAGCATAGAAGTAGTTTCATCATAAGTATCATGCATAGCAGAAGTGGCATCATCAATAACATGCGACATATCAGAATTAATAGCAGAAGCAGGTTTAGGTGTCGCAAGCTTACTCAAAACAGAAGGTGAATCAAGTGTAGAGCTAGATGGCAGTTCCTTACCTCCCCTCGTAGTTGAGGTATAAATTTTTGTTTTCTCGTCTTTCAAGTTCCTCGTAGTGACCAGCACATATAAATCCCAAGTAACTCAAAGAATAGAGCTATGCTCCCCGGCAACAGCGCCAGAAAATAGTCTTGATAACCCACAAGTATAGGGGATCGCAACAGTTTTCGAGGGTAGAGTATTCAACCCAAATTTATTGATTTGACACAAGGGGAGCCAAAGAATATTCTCAAGTATTAGCAGTTGAGTTGTCAATTCAACCACACCTGGATAACTTAGTATCTGCAGCAAAGTATTTAGTAGCAAAGTAGTATGGAAGTAACGGTAACGGTAGTGAAAGTAATATTTTTGGGTTTTGTAGTGATTGTAACAGTAGCAACGGTAAAGTAAATAAGCGAAGAACAATATGTGAAAAGCTCGTAGGCATTGGATCGGTGATGGAGAATTATGCCGGATGTGGTTCATCATGTAACAATCATAACATAGGGTGACACAGAACTAGCTCCAATTCATCAATGTAATGTAGGCATGTATTCCGAATATAGTCATACGTGCTTATGGAAAAGAACTTGCATGACATCTTTTGTCCTACCCTCCCGTGGCAGTGGGGTCCTAGCGGAAACTAAGGGATATTGAGGCCTACTTTTAATAGAGTACCGGACCAAAGCATTAACACATAGTGAATACATGAACTCCTCAAACTATGGTCATCACCGGGAGTGGTCCCGATTATTGTCACTTCGGGGTTGCTGGATCATAACACATAGTAGGTGACTATAGACTTGCAAGATAGGATCAAGAACTCACATATATTCATGAAAACATAATAGGTTCAGATCTGAAATCATGGCACTCGGGCCCTAGTGACAAGCATTAAGCATAGCAAAGTCATAGCAACATCAATCTCAGAACATAGTCGATACTATGGATCAAACCCTAACAAAACTAACTTGATTACATGATAAATCTCATCCAACCCATCACCGTCCAGCAAGCCTATGATGGAATTACTCACGCACGGCGGTGAGCATCATGAAATTGGTGATGGAGGATGGTTGATGATGACGATGGCGATGGATTCCCCTCTCCGGAGCCCCGAACGGACTCCAGATCAGCCCTCCCGAGAGAGTTTAGGGCTTGGCGGCGGCTCCGTATCGTAAAACGCGATGAATCGTTCTCTCTGATTTTTTTCTCCCCGAACACGAATATATGGAGTTGGAGTTGAGGCCGGTGGAGCTCTAGGGGGCCCACGAGGCAGGGGGCGCGCCCAGGGGGTAGGCACGCCCCCCACCCTCGTGGCAAGGGTGTGGCCCCCCTGGCCTTGATTCTTTCGCCAGTATTTTTTATTATTTCCAAAAATAATCTCCGTGGAGTTTCAGGTCATTCCGAGAACTTTTGTTTCTGCACATAAATAACACCATGGCAATTCTGCTGAAAACAGCGTCAGTCCGGGTTAGTTCCATTCAATCATGCAAGTTAGAGTCCAAAACAAGGGCAAAAGTGTTTGGAAAAGTAGATACGACGAAGACGTATCAAGGTACTATGTTCTCGTGCGTTTGGTTCTTCATACCGTAGTCTGTTTGTACGAGCGCATTTGTAATGCTGCTCACTAACCTATATTGGAGTCATATTTATTTTATTTGTATGCTACCGGAAGTGAAGTAAGGTCCCAGTACATCATCGAACTGTTGCAGTGCTGGGGTGTGAAATTGGACCCAATAGTGACTACAACGATTTCTTCTCCAAAATAATTATCTAGATCACACTTTAGCCGCTCCAATCAACACCACCACATTCTGCATATTCATTCCAGTTAGAGGCCTCATTGAAAGTTTAAAAGGTACTCTCTTGTATTTAGTTGGGCTTCACTTTCATGTACCTTATAATGTAGGTTTTTGTGTCATGGGAGCGTATTATATAGGATGAGAAAATCTAGACCGTGGTTTTCATAGGGAGCCAGTACTCTAGCTAATTGTTAAGGTAAATTGATCACTTATTCTGCCTTGCAAAACTGACCATAGCTTCTTGTTGTAATCTGTCGATTGTACCATTATAGCTTCAGTAGTTGCCATCCAAAATAAGAAACATGATCAGTGTACACACGTCATTATCTTTCTAGTATAGCAAAATTTTGAATTGTGCCATTTATTTTTAGATGTCATAGTTTTCAGAGAGTCATTGCCCTGCTTCAGAGCTGGTATTTCAAGCAACCGAAATATGGATTTTTGGTGAGCTGCACATGCTCTTGTGGAGTTGGTTCTTTGGCAGGTATGTCGCTTTTTATGGTTTTTTCTCAGATTTTGTTGTGATTGTCATTTAGAGGTGTACGGTTCATATCGACAGCTAGCAAAGCAACATATTTGTTATTTTCTTGTCATTTGTGGGGTGACTCTTATGACTCCATAAAAAGGGTAATCGTACATAGGTGTCTTTAGTCTTTATGTTCCATGTATGCAACTGATGGTCTTCATCTCCTATTGCCACGGGAAAAATAAATAAAAGGGTGGCTCCATTGTTGCTTTTGGTGTAAGTTATCCTCTGCATTTGAAAGTGCCTTCAAGACGGTGTTGGCTGCTAGGAAGGGCCTATATATGGAGAGTGTTTATCCAAGATAAGAGGGCATGATTTTGGTGAGGCTTAACTCGGCTCAAAATACATTTATGGTTTGGTCTAGCGTCTAAGGAGAATTTGCATGTGCACATTTTGGTGATTCATTTTCCTTAATTGTTATCCTTTGCTTATAATCCAGATATCTTCATGTTATGATAGGGCAGCAACACTGAAGGACTTTGTGTTTTTCACTATCTCCCTTTTACCAGCAAGACTTTGATGAATTGACACAGCTGTCTGATATTTTGGGATCTCTACTACAGGAGGAAACATTAGCCAGAAGGACCGGTTGTTGTTCTCACAGCGGTGGGCCGTTATTCTTCAACATCATATTACAAGTTCATGTTTGAAGGTTTAGCTACCTCGCCCCTTTTCAATAGAATTTGTTTTAGTAGAGGGTTATGGTTTAAGCGAATTGAGATTGCTTTTATTTGTCCGAGGGACTTTCCAAACGTGTATATGGATTATGAGCATGAAAATGTAGAATCAAATATTTTTAATGTCAATAGTGAAATTATTTTGGAGTTGGAAAGTCAGATTTGCTTATTTTTATTTGGTATAATTTATGTGTCAACTTGTCATCTGATGCAATTGCATAATTGACACGAAGAAGCTATTGTTTCAAACTTAAGAAACACCAACTATTAAGCGTTGTCTAGCTTCATGCACTTGGAAAGTCAGTGGCAGCAAAGTCGAGGTGGTGATCAAGCTGTTCGATAGCATCAATTGATCATTGGTGCTTGGCCTACTATCGGAAATCAACTTCTGAATTTTATCGCCTTCGATTTTCATTAGGGATAACCAAGACTGTTGTCAAGCTTTATCTTTGTCGCGGTCTAAGACAAGAAGAAACAAACATTGGCACTACAATACATGCATCTTTAACTTCATCATTATTTACGAAAACAATAATTTAGTGCACCATCACCTCGTGCGATAGCGGAGAACCATTTTACATGTCAATCATACATAGAATAGGATATCATCCGTCGCAATATGTGATTGCCTTTTGAGAGAGAGAGACTATTTTCAAGCTTTATCTTTGTCACGGTCTAAGACAAGAAGAAACAAACATTGGCACTACAATACATGCATCTTTAACTTCATCAAATTTAGTGCACTATCACCTCTTGCGATAGCTGAGAACCGTTTTACATGTCAATCATACATAGAACATGATATCATCCGTCGCGGTACGTGATTGCCTTTTCAAAGAGACAGAAGAGGGAGAGGAAGGGCAAGAGAGAGAGAGAGACAGAGAGGGAGAGAGGAAGAGAGGGAGGGGAGAAAGGGAGAGAGAATTGTGGATTTATGGTTTATCAGGCGAGAGCTTTATTCTTACAAATTACAATTACGTGAGGAAGAGAGGGAGGGGGAGAAAGGGAGAGAGAATTGTGGATTTATGGTTTATCAGGCAAGAGCTTTATTCTTACAAATTACAATTACATGATGAAGAGAGGGAGGGGGAGAAAGGGAGAGAGAATTGTGGATTTATGGTTTATCAGGCGAGAGCTTTATTCTTACAAATTACAATTACATGACTATCTCCCATTCTCTTATTGGAATAAATAGGGAGGTGGAGCCCCAATATCTTAATTGGAATTATTAGGGAGGGAAGTTGGAGATGATGGATCCGGGGAGATGCAGCAGCTGCTGGCAGGGGCACCGCTATTCACGTGTGTGTTTGTTGCCGCTTCTCACGTGTAGATGGGATGTATGATTTAGAGAGTATAGCATTATTATGGGACCTTCATTTCTTGTTCAAATATTTTTTATATGTTAGTATCATGATAGTTAATATAGAAAAATTGTAGAGTAGTTTTTGTTATCTAGATGTTGTGTCAGGAAGGCAATAAATTAACAGGATTAATTATGTATGGACAAAGAAGGTGATTGATGACAAGTTAAATCAACGGGAAAGAGCGGCTAGAGGGATGTGTGGTGTTTGTAAGAATAGAGAGAAAAAAGATGTTTGTATTTGTGTTGTGATTAAATATTCCATGCAATGTGCTCGTTTGTGGAGAGGGAAATGGGCATTGTTTACAAACTCATTTGTTGGCCCGTGGCAACGCACGGGCATTCTACTAGTAAAATATAGAGCTTCATAACAGAGGTGCCTAAGAGCACATATCTTACATTCGAAGTTGATCCCCACAGATTCGTGAGAGAGTAGGCTTAGTCTGTTGAGGTGGGTTGTATCCTTGTGAGGATGTTCGCATCCTACACAAGTTCTTGTGAATGTCTTTCTACTTTCTATAAAAGTAAGGTATGTCTTTGGCATACTCTCGAAAAAATTGATCCTCACTACTATCAATTCTTTCAACATGCACATTGTCTGTTGGAATTATTGGCCTTAGCCCATATAATATTTCTTATACTATACCAATAATTCAAGGTAAATCCCAGAGGCCCATGTGGCCCATTCATGCATGACAAGATGGCGGGGAAAATTGACCTATGCCACGTGTATGCGTTGTTTTTATTTTGTCATGCAAGGAAGTGGAAAAAGTTGACACATAAATGGGAGAAGAAACTGCACACCTTGTTTCTTCTCTCCTTAATGGTGTTTAGTGCGTCAGTTTAATGGTGTTTATTGTGCATGTTTCTCTTCTATTAGTGAGGGGTCGGTTTCAACTCTTCTCGTATATATAGAGGTCGCTCCTCTACAGGCAAAAGACATGACTCTTTGTCTCATTCCAAAGCATTGTGTCGCCTATCTCTTTCCCAGCTCGCTTCCCGGCGTGCACCGGGGAGTGAGACAGCAGGCCTCCGGAACTCCGCCTCTTGTGATCCGGTACGGGAGAGGGGCGATTAGGTTTTTGGGGAGTGCTTCCGCACGACTGCTGGATTTCTATTCATCGTGGCTATGAACGAGATCCCCAACGACGAGTTCCCCAATGACGACTTCTTCCCCGACATCGACGACCTCTTCGACGACATGACGAACGACACGTCTACATCTTATACTGTTGTTTTATATGTCATCTTACCCTCTTTGCTAGGGCTAGCATTTGGTTTACTGCTACTAGTGATCGACATGGATATGTTGCTTGTTGCTTATGATCTCAATTGCATGACAAGCTTCCTCAATCTATTGCATGTCTCAATTGTTCTCTCTGTCATGTTGATCATGTTTTACTTATTGCTTTTATGGATTAAATTCAACCGAAAAAGGCCTAATTATTCAACAATCCAAAAACCTAATTTGTGTAGGCAATTTTCTCCAATTGCATTTGCTGCTACTCTTAAGCCTTCTATGTTTGAGGGAATTATAAGAGGTGGCATGCGAGGGGAGTTCTTTGGCTTACCACCATGAACTGTTTTCACGCCTCTAAGGGCAAGCCAGAGGGAGAGCTAACTGCTGAGCAGGAGCAAGCTTTCCAGGTTACAGACACCCTCTTTCGAGGTGTTGTTCTGAGTGTTCTTCGTGACAAGATTGTCGACCCCTTCATGACCATAATGGTCGGTAAGGATATATGTGATGCGCTTGAGGCCAAGTTTGGAGCCTCAGACGCATGAAGTGAGTTGTGCGTCATGGAGCAATATCATGACTACAAGATGACTGATGACCGCTCCATTGTAGAGCAAGCTCATGAGATTCAATCACTCATAAAGGAACCTGAGCACCTCAATTGTGTGTTACCGGGCAAATTTATTTCCGGAGGCATCATTGCCAAGCTTCCTCCTTCATGGAGAAATTTTGCTACCTCTCTAAAGCACAAGAGGCAAGAGTTTACTGTTGTCAATCTTATTGGCACTCTTGATGTGAAAGAGAAGGCGAGGGAAAAAGACACGCGTGCTCATTTCCATGAGGGCAATTCTAGTGCCAACTTGGTACAGAAGAAAAAATTTCAACCCCACAAACCCAAGAACAAGAACAACTTTGCGGGCAAAGGAAAATTTGATGGCAAGTACAAAGCCCCACAACCTGCCAACTTCAAGAAGAAGAAGGAGACTTATAAGAAGAAAGGAAAGTGCCATGTATGTGGCAGTGAAGAACATCAGGCTTCATCTTGCAAGGACCGCTAGGACATGCGTCAGAATAAGAACAACGGCAAGATCGCTAATGTTGTTATTGGCGATGTTGAGATGAAAGATGTTGGGTATGGTAAATCTCCTACCATTCTTTCAGTATGTCATTCTCCTGATTGGTGGATTGACACCGATGCCAATATACATGTGTGTTCTGACATAAACATGTTTTCTTCTTATCAGGTCGCAAGAACTACATTATGAGGTCACCTATTACAGGTAGGGTCAAGGACCCATCATTTGGGACCCACATGGGGCCCATCACCACCATGGCTAGGTCCCTGGACCATGCTAGCATTCAGATGCATACATTAGGAATGTTGAGTAACGTGATTGTATTAGGAAACATAGGTTAGACTAGGAAATATTCTGGATTGCCTTGTACTTCAAATAGATCATGTACTCCTATATATATATATATGTTGGGGAACATAGTAATTTCAAAAAAAAATCCTACGCACACGCAAGATCATGGTGACGCATAGCAACAAGAGGGAAGAGTGTTGTCTACGTACCCTCGTAGACCGTAAGCGGAAGCGTTATGACAACGCGGTTGATATAGTCGAACGTCTTCATGATCGACCGATCCTAGCACCGAAGGTATGGCACCTCCGCGATCTGCACACGTTCATCTCGGTGACGTCCCACGAACTCATGATCCAGCAGAGTGTCGAGGGAGAGCTTCGTCAGCATGACGGCATGATGACGGTGATGATGAAGCTACCGGCGCAGGGCTTCGCCTAAGCACTGCTACGATATGCCCGAGGTGGATTATGGTGTAGGGGGGCACCGCACACGGCTAAGAGATCAAGGATCAACTTGCGTGTTCATGGGGTGTCCCCTGACCACGTATATAAAGGATGGAGGGAGGAGGAGGCCAGCCCTCATAGGGCGCGCCCAAAGTGTGGAGTCCTACTAGGACTCCTTAGTCCTAGTAGGATTCCACCTCCCACATGGAATAGGAAAAGGGGAAGGGAGAAGGAGAAGGAAGGAAGGGGGCGCCCCCTTTCCCTAGTCCAATTCGGACCAGTCCATGGGGAAGGGGAGCTGCCACCCTTGAGGCCTTTTTCTCCTTTCCCGTATGGCCCATTAAGGCCCAATACGAATTCCCGTAACACTCCGGTACTCCGAAAAATATCCGAATCACTCGGAACCTTTCCGATGTCCGAATATAGTCGTGCAATATATCGATCTTTACGTCTCGACCATTTTGAGACTCCTCGTCATGTCCCCGTTCTCATCCGGGACTCCGAACTACCTTCGGTACATCAAAACACATAAACTCATAACACCGATCGTCACCGAACGTTAAGCGTGCGGACCCTACGGGTTCGAGAACTATGTAGACATGACCGAGACTCATCTCCGGTCAATAACCAATAGCGGAACCTGGATGCTCATATTGGCTCCCACATATTCTACGAAGATCTTTATCGGTCAAACCGCATAACAACATACGTTGTTCCCTTTGTCATCGGTATGTTACTTGCCCGAGATTCGATCGTCGGTATCTCAATACCTAGTTCAATCTCGTTACCGGCAAGTCTCTTTACTTGTTCCGTAATGCATCATCCCGCAACTAACTCATTAGTCACATTGCTTGCAAGGCTTATAGTGATGTGCATTACCGAGAGGGCCCAAAGATACCTCTCCGACAATCGGAGTGACAAATCCTAATCTCAATCTATGCCAACTCAACAAACACCATCAGAGACACCTGTAGAGCATCTTTATAGTCACCCAGTTACGTTGTGACGTTTGATAGCACACAAAGTGTTCCTCCGGTATTCGGGAGTTGCATAATCTCATAGTCATAGGAACATGTGTAAGTCATGAAGAAAGCAATAGCAATAAACTAAACGATCAAGTGCTAAGCTAACGGAATGGGTCAAGTCAATCACATAATTCTCTAATGATGTGATCCCATTGATCAAATGACAACTCATGTCTATGGCTAGGAAACTTAACCATCTTTGATCCAACGAGCTAGTCAAGTAGAGGCATACTAGTGACAGTCTGTTTGTCTATGTACTCACACATGTACTAAGTTTCCGGTTAATACAATTCTAGCATGAATAATAAACATTTATCATGATATCAGGAAATATAAATAACAACTTTATTATTGCCTCTAGGGCATATTTCCTTCAGTCTCCCACTTGCACTAGAGTCAATAATCTAGTTCACATCGTCATGTGATTTAACACCAATAGTTCACATCGTCATGTGACCAACACCCAAAGGGTTTACTAGAGTCAATAATCTAGTTCACATCGCTATGTGATTAACACCCAAAGAGTACTAAGGTGTGATCATGTTTTGCTTGTGAGAGAGGTTTAGTCAATGGGTCTGCCACATTCAGAGCCGTATGTATTTTGCAAATTTCTATGTCTACAATGCTCTGCACGGATTTACTTTAGCTAATTGCTCCCACTTTCAATATGTATCCGGATTGTGACTTAGAGTTATCCAGATCGGTGTCAAAGCTTGCATCGACGTAACTCTTTATGACGAACTCTTTATCACCTCCATAACTGAGAAATATTTCCTTAGTCCTCTATGGATAATTTTGACCGTTGTCCAGTGATCTACTCCTAGATCAAAATTGTACTCCCTTGCCAAACTCAGGGCAGGGTATACAACAGGTCTGGTACACAGCATGTCATACTTTATAGAACCTATGGCTGAGGCATAGGGAATGACTTTCATTCTCTCTCTATCTTCTGTCGTGGTCGGGCTTTGAGTCTTACTCAATTCCACACCTTGCAATACAGGCAAGGACTCTTTCTTTGACTGTTCCATTTTGAACTACTTCAAAAATTTGTCAAGGTATGTACTCATTGAAAAAACTTATCAAGCGTCTTGATCTATCTCTATAGATCTTGATGCTCAATATGTAAGCAGTTTCACCGAGGTCTTTCTTTGAAAAACTCCTTTCAAACACTCCTTTATGCTTTCCATAAAATTCTACATCATTTCCGTTCGACGATATGTCATTCACATATACTTATCAGAAAGGCTGCAGTGTTCCCACTCACTTTCTTGTAAATACAGGCTTCACTGCAAGTCTGTATAAAACTATATGCTTTGATCAACTTATCAAAGCGTATATTCCAACTCCGAGATGCTTGCACCAGTCCATAGATGGATCGCTGGAGCTTGCATATTTTGTTAGCACCTTTAGGATTGACAAAACTTTTTGGTTGCATCATATACAACTCTTCTTTAATAAATCCATTAAGGAATGCAGTTTTGTTTATCCATTTGCCAGATTTCATAAAATGCGGCAATTGCTAACATGATTCAGACAGACTTAAGCATAGATACGAGTGAGAAACTCTCATCATAGTCAACACCTACAACTTGTCGAAAACCTTTTGCGACAATTCTAGCTTTGTAGATAGTAACACTACTATCAGCGTTCGTCTTCCTCTTGAAGATCCATTTAATCTCAATGGCTCGCCAATCATCGGGCAAGTCAATCAAATTCCACACTTTGTTCTCATACATGGATCCCATCTCAAATTTCATGGCCTCAAGCCATTTCGGAATCTGGGCTCATCATCGCTTCCTCATAGTTAGTAGGTTCGTCATGGTCAAGTAACATGACCTCCAGAACAGGATTACCGTACCACTCTGGCGCGGACCTTACTCTGGTTGACCTACGAGGTTCGGTAGTAACTTGATCGGAAGTTTTATGATCATCATCATTAGCTTCCTTACTTATTGGTGTAGGAATCACTCGAACTAATTTCTGTGATGAACTACTTTCCAATTCGGGAGCAGGTACATTTACCTCATCAAGTTATACTTTCCTCCTACTCACCTCTTTCGAGAGAAACTCCTTCTCTAGAAAGGATCCATTCTTAGCAACAAAGATCTTGCCTTTGGATCTGAGATAGAAGGTGTACCCAACATTTTCTTTTGGGTATCCTATGAAGACGCACTTCTCCAATTTGGGTTCGAGCTTATCAGGTTGAGACTTTGCACATAAGCATCGTAGCCCCAAACTTTAAGAAATGACAGCTTAGGTTTCTTGCCAAACCACAGTTCTTACGGTGTCATCTCAACAGATTTAGATGGTGCCCTATTTAATGTGAATGCAGCTGTCTCTAATGCATAACCCCAAAACGATAGTGGTAAATCGGTAAAAGACATCATAGATCACACCATATCAAATAAAGTACGATTACGATGTTCGGACACACCATTACGCTGTGGTGTTCCAGGTGGCATGAGTTTGTGAAACTATTCCACATTGTTTTAATTGAAGGCCAAACTCGTAACTCAAATATTCGATTCCATGATCAGATCGTAGAAACTTTATTTTCTTGTTACGATGATTCTCCACTTCACTATGAAATTCTTTGAACTTTTGAAATGTTTCAGACTTGTGTTTCATTAAGTAGATATACCCATATCTGCTCAAATCATCTGTGAAGGTCAGAAAATAACGATACCTGCTGTCGGGAGATATACCACGCGGTATGACCCGGCCGGAAGTATGACCCGGCTGGACTTGGCGCTTCACCGTGACCCGCCGGAGGACTGGCGACTCACGGGTCTGGCGGCTCACTGTCAGACGACTCACGAGCCTGATGACTCACGGATGACCCCGACGGCGGGTCAGATAGAAGACTAGGCCCAAGGCCCAGAAGGCCGGCTCATGTGATGGTGGGCCGGCTTAAAAGGAAAGGGATGACGAATATTTCCTTTACGCGGAAGCAAGACCCGGACTTGTATTCAACTTGTAAGAAAAGATAGACTAGTCCTAGTCCTACTAGGACTCCGCATGTAACCCGCCCCTCTAACTTATATAAGGAGGGGCAGGGCACCTCAAAGAGGGACAAGTAACAAGAAACAATCTCTAGGGCTAGACACCGAGAGCCGGTTCCCGGCGACTCTCCCGTGATCATAATGAGACCTAGCCTCAAACAGCATGTAGGGTTGTTACCGGATGATGTTCCCCGGGGCCCGAAGCTGTCTAAATCTTGTCTTGTGTTGCGTCTCTCGATTCCGATCAACCCCTCTCAAGCTACCGCATAGATGCGTTGGCCTCACGACTAAGTCCTCACACTAGGACATCTGCCGTGACAATTCCACGACAGTTGGCGCCCACCGTGGGGCTAGCGCACGGTGGTGTTGAGTTCTTGGAGGGATTTCTTCGAGGGATTGAGAAGTTTGCAATTTACCGGATGAAGATGAGCCGGTTTGTAAGGATCTGCATCAAGTGCAAGTTTACCAGATTGAGATAAAAATAATTAGGGTTTGATGTTCTGTGCGCCGTCGACGACGCGACATGATCCGTCGACAGGAGATCCGTTTTCGTTTCTACACCGAGTCCTACAAGCTGTCAAATTGTACTTTCGATCGAATCCGACAAAAGAAATCTGCTGTCCGATCGGCCGAGTTCCGCAAGTTCCGGCTGCTGGATTACAGGGTCAAGCCCCGAGGAATCAGGCACTACTACTCGCTAAGTACTGGAGTACTAGTCTTATTTCTATACACTACGTCCGGTGCTTTTGACTCTACTTTTTCTATTCTACGTGAGATTTACTTAAGGCCGACCAGAATATCAGTACATACATGCTCACGGAGATTTGATGGATAAAATTGATTGCTATATCAAGAGCCACTACCACCCGGACGTGGAGACGACGACGACTCGGGAACGGATACAACCGTGGTCTGACCAGCGGGCCACCTGCTACTGCCGGACCACGAGCGCACAAGTCACCTTCAGTCGCCAACATAGTCGCAAGCCGCCCGGACGGCCCGCCTCTGTCGCAACGCCCGAGCTGACCCTGTTCCAAGTCTCTGTCTATGGTCAACGGCTGCAACTGTGCCAAATTGCCTTGGCGGCGCAGCTTTGCCGCCGTGGGCCGTCTCATGCAAGAGCTGCCCTTGCCTCACTACGAGTTGTCTACATCCGCCACTTCAAATCAAAGTCAAATGCGGAGCCGTCACCTGTCGCGGCTGTCTCTGTGGCTACAACTTGCCGTTTGCTTAAGCCGCCATAGCGCCCCTCCCTGCTGGTCCTCATCTGCCCTGCGCCGAACCGCCGCCAGAGAGCCGCCGTCTCATGTTGAGCCGCCGCCGCCGCTACGCGCTGAGCCGCCGCAGCTGAAACCTGCCGCGTCGCTTTCGTCTTCTGCTAGGGGCCGCTGAGTCGCCCTTGACCGAGCGGCTTCGCTTTCACCTCTCCGAGCCGCCTTTGCCAGGTCACTCGCCGCGCCTCGCCTCGCCCGGTCCATCGACCGCGGACTTGTCAGGACCCCGCGTCACCCGGCCCCGCTGGGTCGAACCGCCTGGCTGCCTCCGAGAGCCGCCTTTACCAACGCCATCAGACAGCTTCGGCGTCAGCCACCCGGCCTTGCGGCCCTCTCTGATGTGGCCCACCTCGGCCGGATCACCGCGCGCTCATGTCAACCTATGGGTGTCAGCTACCACTGCGCCTCGCCCCCGGCTGCGCTCCTGCATGCTCACCTGAAGATTGCTGGCTGCTAGCCTGAAGAAAGGAAAGTGGGAAGCTGACTGGGAGTTGAAAAGAAAGTTGCAGCCCCGTGAGTTCTCCAGATCGGCCTCCCACATTATCCGAAGTCAGAAGATAATTTTAGTATTACTTTACAAGGTACTACTAGTACAAGCACGAGGCAAACCTTCAGAAAAAGCAATGCTACTTATAGCAACCAACAGTTCGGATGCAACCAGAAGGGAACGCTGGAAATTTTCTGACTGACCCTGAATCGCCTCCGCCTTGCCGCCTGGCCTTCTGCACCGACCGTGCCAGAGATGAGAAGAGACCGGTTGAAAGAAAGGTCAAGTGGCCGGGTGCTAAAAAAAATCAGGGGAGAGTGGCTAAGTTGCCATTGCAAGTACTGGAAGTTGATTCGTGGAACGGACCATCCATCCAAGTTTATATTTTATTAAACATATTGTTTTCATCAAAGAACAATTACTTTGGTCTGTATATTTTTATGTGCAGCAAAGGTGGTGCCATGTTGTGCCTGTGAAGTGTACGTCAGGGTCGTCAGCACCATCACGCACCGGCGTCTGCGCCCGCTTATTGATGGAACAGGTGTGCGCAAGTCGCCGCCCGTGCAGCTTAATCTACATCAACCCGCCGGAGCCGCGTTGAGCCGCCCTTGCCGCTTTGAGCCGCCGGGGTTATATTAAGTCGCCGGTCTGCCTGAGCCGCCAGGACTATATTGAGTCACTGGTCTGCCTAAGCCACCTCTTTCGCGATAAACGGATCATCCGTCGTCCAAATAAATCAGGTGATATCCATCCAAGTTTGTTTTATTAGCACCTGTTGTTTTTGTCAAAGAACAAGTTTATCTTTGCCTTGGTCTGCAATATTGTTTATGCAGGGCAATTATTTATGACAAAAAGTAATGTTATACCGCGGATATGGAGGCACGCCAACATCTTTTGGCATAGGTGGTTGTCGTTACTCAACGGACTCCCGCACCGGCTTACAACGCCGTGGTCATCTCTCGTGACCGCGTCGGCTTACAACGCCGTGGCCGTCTCTTGCGATCACGCCGGCTTACAACAAGGAGGAAAACTCACACGTCTACGACCGGCTTACAATGTGACGGACAACTTACCCGTCCGCCCCCGCGGCCGACTCGGCGTCCGCGTCGCTTACCGCTCCTGCGATTGACTCGCCCGACCACACCGACTTACAACACCACGGCCGGCTCATCTGTCTGCTCCCGCGGCCGACTCGGCCGTGATTGGTTTCAGCTTCACCGTGATGATCATCAACTCCGCGGTGGATAATTTCTGGCCTGACATATCAGGTGAAATCAATCCAGTAAATTTTTATATATTATATATATTGTTTTCTTTAAAAAGAGCAATTACTCTGGCTTCCGAGGTTTTTGATACAGGACAATTGTTCACTACATCAACACAATGTGGTTGACTCGCCCATCCGCGCGGCTTATCGTGCCGGCGATCGATTCGCCCGTCCGGACCGGCTTACAACACCGCAGCCGGCTCATCTGTCTGTGCTGCCTCTGATGCAACGGTCGTCTTTACCATCCATCTCTCGCGGGTTGGTCTATATAACCACACTGGGCCGCACCTGTATGCATGAGCTATTTATTGAATATGAGCGAGTCACTGCTTGGGAAGCCCGGTTTTCTTCCGACAAATTGGAGGCAAATTATCATGTGTTATCAGCCGCCGTCTGCACTGGACGGCTCAATGGGCAGGCGCACAAGTCGCCGCCACTACAGTTTGGTTAACTTCAAAAACATCCAGGTGGAAGGAACCATTGGCCGAGTTGCTGACACGGCTCATAGGGGATAATTTATAACCCACCGCAGTCACCTCAACATTCTGTGGATTCACATCGTGCTATGAACACTAATGTATACACCTTCTGCTATGGTCAAATATGGAGAATCTCAAGACCGCTCCTCGAGTCGTCTTAAGACTTGGGGGCTACAATGGTATGACTCAGCAAGTCTTGCCAATATCCGGTTTAAAATCCGGTTCAAGAGAAATCTGTCTCTCACAAAGTTTTAAAGATCTCCATATTCGGTTTAAAATCCGGTTCAAGGGAAATTTATCTGCCACAAAGTTTTGAAGCTCTCAAATCCGGTTCAAAATCCGGTTCAAGGTAAATTTGTCTATCACAAAGCTTTGAAGCTCTCAATATCCGGTTTTTCCGGTTCAAAGAGAATTTATCTCTCGCAAAGTTCGAGTTCTCAGGAAAAATTAAAGGGACCAAAAAGAGTCTGTTACAAAGTACAACCCAAACATAGGTACCCTGCTTTAATGACCATTGGGAGCTGATCATATTCGAATTTAGCTTAACCCTTTTGGTGTGACCCTGATCGTATTCGAATCAGAGTCGTTAAATATTCTCATGATCACTAGGGGGCTTCCTGTTCAAATATAGGTCGTATTCGAACCAAAGAGAACATAGCTATCAGTACCCTCTTGATCGGCACACTACCGAGCTCACTAGGGGGCTTCTTGATCGTATTCGAATCATAGCTCAACCCCTTTTGGGAACCGACGTGGATCGTATTCGAATCAGCGTCATTAAACAACTCTCAAGGTCATTTGGGGGCTTCCTGTTCAAACATAGGTCGTATTCGAACCAAAGAGAACATAGCTGTCGGTACCCTCTTGATCGGCAACGCCAAAGCCACTGGGGGCTATATGATTGTATTCGAATCTTAGCTTAACCCCTTTGGGATGGTTTTCTGATCGTATTCGAATCAGAAGCCTCAAAATTTTTGAAGTCTCTTTTTGCAAACAGTTTTCGGATTTTATTTGAAGCTCTTTTGATCATATCTAAAGTGTATATGAGTGGTGGCTATTTAACCCGGTTTGACTTTGGATAATAAGTCGCCATCATATGACAATCTTAAACATTTGGAAGTTTTGATTTCTAAAGGTTGGGTTATCACCCTTACTGCACAGGTCATGTAAACCAGCAGTACAAATTCAATATCACAATGGTTATATGTGAGATATTATGACCCGCCCTGCGGTAAACCGTCAAGGTATTTTGTGATCTACTTGTGTGCATGATAAGACTACATTTGGGTGGTTACCCGTCCTGGCTTTTGATGTTAAGTCGCCAGGGCATATGTTGTTTAATCTCTGTGCAGGATTTACTGAGCTATGATTTACATAAATGATTAAGTTCAAGCCCATCATCAAAGATTGAAATTGGTGTCTCAAAAGGGTTATCAATTCTTGATTTTCTCAAAGGCTATAAGCCGCCGGGTTATAAAAGTCCCGGCTTACAATGGAGGCGTATTAAATTGCCATCGGCCAAGAGCCGCCGGGTATTTAAACTCTGAGTTTACTTATCAACAGATGAGGTATTCAAAGTCGCTTTGGCGCAATGGCTATTATTTTATCAATGGATATGATTTATTCTACAATGGAAGGAATAGTCCCGAGTCGCTGCAGGCTTACGACCCGGCACTTGGGGGCTACATTATTCAAAGTTGAGATTACATCAAATATGCAAGTCCCATGTCACTGCCAGCATGCACCATGGCACTTGGGGGCTAATGCAAAGTCATTTTTACTGGCCTTATTGAAGACCCGACTCATCACATTGTAATGAGCCGGCACTTGGGGGCTACCAATTGCTCCTGTCAACAATTCAAGGAAATATATATATAAAGTCCCAGCTCAATATTATCTTACTGAGCCGGCCCTTGGGGGCTACACGTTACTGCTCAAATTTACATCATCATATTTACAAAGTCCCTGCTCATTATTGCATAATGACCCGGCCCTTGGAGGCTACACCGGTTGAAGTTTTATGAGCATAAGACAATTACAAGTCCCAGGTTGATGCAAACATGACAACCCATCACTTGGGGGCTACAGGTAACACAGATATAAGGAGAAATACTTTCGAATTCTCAGTTATGGCCTGGTGTCTGCAACAATCATAGCCCGGCGTCATCAACAATTATGACCCGGCGTCGACAACAATTATGACTCGGTGCCATCAATATTTACAAACCGACAATTTTGGTAATATTAAACCGGTAAGTTCTACATCGTTAAACCAGCTGAATATCAGATGAGTATTTCAAGACCAATATTTCTTAAGCCGGCGTTTTGAAAGCCGACTCAAGTGGATTATTCTTCACAATTTTCTCTACAAGAGACCAATGTCAGCAAATTGACTCTGAAGCTGGCCCATTGACCCGGACTTTTCAAAAGAAGTATCTGGATTTTTTGTATTGACAAAGTTGAAACATATCTGCTAAAAGAAGATTTACTATGAGATCATGGACATATACATATTAACAAGGAAATGACAAGGACTTAAAGATGATCAGGTGCCGGTTCAGGAAAATATTTAACCCGGAACACAACCTATCAAGTTTGTTCTTGTGTTTATTTTACAGGATCAGTTTAACATGAATAAATCCAAATTAAACTGGGGGCTAATGTCGGGGATATACCACGCGGTATGACCCGGTCGGAAGTATGACCCGGTCGGACTTGGCGCTTCACCGTGACCCGCCGGAGGACTGGCGACTCACGGGTCTGGCGGCTCACTATCAGACGACTCACGAGGCTGATGACTCACGGATGACCCCGATAGCGGGTCAGATAGAAGACTAGGCCCAAGGCCCAGAAGGCCGGCTCATGTGATGGTGGGCTGGCTTAAAAGGAAAGGGATGACGAATATTTCCTTTACGCGGAAGCAAGACCCGGACTTGTATTCAACTTGTAAGAAAAGATAGACTAGTCCTAGTCCTACTAGGACTCCGCATGTAACCCGCCCCTCTAACTTATATAAGGAGGGGCAGGGCACCTCAAAGAGGGACAAGTAACAAGAAACAATCTCTAGGGATAGACACCGAGAGCCGGTTCCCGGCGACTCTCCCGTGATCATAATGAGACTTAGCCTCAAACAGCATGTAGGGTTGTTACCGGATGATGTTTCCCGGGGCCCGAAGCTGTCTAAATCCTTGTCTTGTGTTGCGTCTCTCGATTCCGATCAACCCCTCTCAAGCTACCGCATAGATGCGTTGGCCTCACGACTAAGTCCTCACACTAGGACATCTGCCGTGACAATTCCACGACACCTGCCGCGAGCCTCAACACTCATCGGACTGCATACATCAGTATGTATTATTTCCAACAAGGTTGTTGCTCGCTTCATTGTTCAGGAGAACGGAGTCTTAGTCATCTTGCCCATGAGGCATGGTTCGCAAGCATCAACTGATTCATAATCAAGTGATTCCAAAAGCCCATCAGCATGGATTTTCTTCATGCGCTTTACACCAATATGACCTAAATGGCAGCGCCACAAATAAGTTGCACTATCATTATTAACTTTGCATCTTTTGGCTTCAATATTATGAATATGTGTATCACTACGATCGAGATTCATTAAACCATTTATATTGAGTGTATGACCAAAGAGGGTTTTATTCATGTAAATAGAACAACAATTATTCTTTGACTTAAATGAATAAACATGATCCAATCATATTTATGCTCAACGCAAACACCAAATAACATTTATTTTAGGTTCAACACTAATCCCGAAGGTAAAGGAGTGTGCACTGGTGATCTTATCAACCTTGGAATCACTTCCAACACACATCATCACCTCGCCCTTAACTAGTCTCTGTTTATTTTACAACTCCTATTTCGAGTTACTACTCTTAGATACTGAACCAGTATCAAATACCGAGGGGTTGCTATAAACACTAGTAAAGTACACATCAATAACATGTATATCAAATATACTTTTGTTCACTCTGCCATCCTTCTTATCCGCCAATTATTTGGGGTAGTTCCGCTTTCAGTGACTATTCCCTTCTGCAGTAGAAGCACTCACTTTTAGGCTTAGGTCTTTAGCTTTGGGCTTCTTCACGGGAGTGACAACTTGCTTGCCATTCTTTTTTAAGTTCCCTTTCTTTCCCTTTGCCCTTTTCTTGAAACTAGTGGTCTTGTTAACCATCAAGACTTGATATTTTTTTCTTGATTTCTACCTTCGCCGATTTCAGCATTGCGAAGAGCTTGGGAATCGTTTCCGTTATCCCTTGCATATTATAGTTCATCACGAAGTTCTAGTAACTTGGTGATAGTGACTACAGAACTCTGTCAATCACTATCTTATCTGGAAGATTAACTCTGTAACACCCCGGATGTAACTTTCCATATTTTGTAATTCCAACCCTTGCCATTTTCGGCCATGTGTTATGATATTCCCTTCGTGGTCGGGTTTTGTTTTTCGTTTTGCATTTTGTTCATGTCATGCATCTCATATCATGTCATCATGTGCATTGCATTTGCATACGTGTTCGTCTCTTGCATCCGAGCATTTTCCCTGTTGTCCGTTTTGCAATCCGGCACTCCCACCTCCTCCGGCGCACCCCTCTTGTTTCTTTTCATGGGCGGGTGTTGAACGTTCTCGAAATGGATCCAGTCTTGACAAGTGGCCTTGGTATACCACCGGTAGACCACCTATCAAGTTTCGTTCCATTTGGAGGTCGTTTGGCGCTCCAATGGTTAACAGGGTAACCGCAAAGTCCTTTTGTGTGTTGCAGCAAAACCCCCCCTCCAAACAGCCCAGAAACCCCTCTAAGTCTCTTCCATGCTCTAAGTCGTTCGATCACGATCGTGTGGGAGAAAACCGCACTCCGTTTGGAGTCTCCTAGCCCCCTATGCCTATATAATACACCTCTCCCTCCGAAATCTCGGGCAAAAACCCCCGCGCCGCCGGACACGTCCGCCGCCGGCCGGACGCATCCCCGCCGCCGCGCCCGGCCAACCAG
>NC_057805.1:161598485-161606831 GCF_018294505.1 Triticum aestivum
CCCGTCGCCGCCCGCCGGTCCCCGCGGCACCCCGCGCCCCGTCGCCTCCGCCGCCCTCGTCGCCGTTCGCCGCCGCCTAAGCCGACCCCGCCTCCGGCTCCTTCCTCTCCTTCCTCTCCAACGTCGCCGGCCGCCGTCTCCCAACTGCTCCGGCGAGTCGCCGTGCGCCCCGAACCCTACCCGAGCGCCAGATCTGATCGGGTCAACCCGAGGTTGACTTTTCCCCTCTCTCGATTTTCTCTAAGTCCCAGATTCTTACAATACATGCTCATGTTCATCGCATCATAACTCTCTACATATAGCTCTGTTTCATGCGTGTAATATATCGAAATGTCCGCCTCGAGATGCTCTTCATTTTGTACCATTGCACCATGTTCATTTGAGTCCATCTCGATGCCCAAATCTCTAGTGCAAGAGTGCTAATTGCTGTTAACTGCTGTTACTTATCAGAACTTGAGGATTTGTTATTTTTTTCCATTTAATCTGTGCATCTTATGAGTATGAGCTCTACATGTGTTTTGATGTATGCCATGCCATATTTACAGAGGTGTATGCCATGTATTTTTGTGATCTCTGTGGTGACTAGCACAAGCATGCAAACTAGGCTTCATGATGTTTCTGAATTCAGGGACTTGGTAAATTTACTGTCTGTGACTGCTGTTATTTTGTTGCTATGTATCCATGTGTCTACAGAGAGATCCATGCTTATTTTGGTGATCTTCAGTAAGGATGTTTTGTAGATATTATTGTAATTTATCCATCCATGCCCTTGTTTGTAATTATGGAGTGCCATAGCACGACCCAATCTTGCTCTACCTTTGCTATAAAATATTCCTGGCAGATTGTTAACATGATATTCAATTTTGCCAAGCTTGTTGTAGTTGATACTTTCATTCTATGTACTTGCTCTTGCCATGGATAGCTTCATAAACATGCCATCTTGCTATAGGTAAGCTTGTTTTGTCATTAATTGCCTTGTGTTGAGTGAATCAAGCTCACCAAGATGCCTTCATATTACTGTTTCTGCCATGCTCTGTTTTCTGCCAAGTCTGAAACTTGTTAAATAAACTTGCTATGTTTACATGGTTGCCATCATATCTTCTGATTCCTTTTGGCTTATGGTCAGTAAGGTACTTTTGTCATATGTTTTTAGTAGATTCATGCCATGCCTTGTTTTGCTATGTTAAGTTCCTGTAGCATGTTGATTTCGTGCTCTGAACATTGCTACCTGATGCTGTTTTAGCCATGTCCAGTATTTTCTCCAAGTCTGTGAACCTGATATCTTTTGCTCTTTTGCCATGCTTGTTTGAACCTGTTATGTTGTGATCTAGCCGTAGCTCAGTGTTCATCTTTTGTCAAGCATCTCCTGTAGATTACTGCCGTATGCTTTGTTGCTATGTTAGAGTGTTGTATCATAGTTTCTTGATGTATTCTAAGTGCTATCATGCTGTTAATCACAGATTCGTGTCATTTTTGTTTTGCTTGCCATTTGCAAACCGTGCATCCGTTTCCGGTGATCTTTATATCGATTTCGACCGAAATCATCTCATATTTCCAGTGGCATACTTGGTTTGCCAAGTTACTGCCTTGTTCATCATTTTTCCTCCGGAGCACGCATACGCATCGCATATCATATCTCGCATATCATACATGTTTTGCATCATGTTGCTTGTGCATTTCCCGTGATTGATTGTGGTTCCGTTGCTTGTGTTCTTGTTTTGAGTAGAGCCGGGCGACGAGTTCATGAACGAGGAACCTGTTGAGTACGCTTACGAGGATCAAGCTTTCGACAACTCTGAGAACCTTGCAGGCAAGATGACCATACCCTCGAAATCACTTCTATCTTTGCTTGCTAGTTGTTCTCTCTATTGCTATGCTGCGCTACCTCTTCACTTGCTCTTCAAGCCTCCCAAATTGCCATGAACCTCTAACCTTTGTCACCCTTCCTAGCAAACCGTTGTTTGGCTATGTTACCGCTTTTGCTTAGCCCCTCTTATAGCGTTGCTAGCTGCAGGTGAAGATGAAGATTGCTCCATATTGGATTATGTTTATGTTGGGATATCACAATATCTCTTGTATTATTAATGCATCTATATATTTGGTAAAGGGTGGAAGGCTCGGCCTTATGCCTGGTGTTTTGTTCCACTCTTGCCGCCCTAGTTTCCGTCATACCGGTGTTATGTTCCTTGATTTTGCGTTTCTTACGCGGTTGGGTGATTTATGGGACCCCCTTGACAGTTCGCTTTGAATAAAACTCCTCCAGCAAGGCCCAACCTTGGTTTTACATTTGCCTCACCTAGCCTTTTTCCCTTGGGAGTCGCGCTCCCGAGGGTCATCTTATTTTACCCCCCGGGCCAGTGCTCCTCGGAGTGTTGGTCCAAACTAGAGCCACTTGCAGCGCCACCTCGGGGAAACTTGAGGGCTGGTTTTAGTTGTACGTAGTGTTCATCCGGTGTGTCCTGAGAACGAGGTACGTGCGACTCCTATCAGGATTGTCGACACATCGGGCGGCTTTGCTGGACTTGTTTTACCATTGTCAGAATGTCTTGTAACCGGGATTCCGGGACTGATCGGGTCTTCCCGGGAGAAGGAATATCCTTCGTTGACCGTGAGAGCTTATAATGGGCTAAGTTGGGACACCCCTGCAGGGTATAAAGTTTCGAGAGCCGTGCCCGCGGTTATGTGGCAGATGGGAATTTTTAATATCCGGTTGTAGAGAACTTGACACTTGACTTAATTAAAACGCATCAACCGCGTGTGTAGCCGTGATGGTCTCTTCTCGGTGGAGTCCGGGAAGTGAACACGGTTTCTGGGTTATGTTTGACGTAAGTAGGAGTTCAGGATCACTTCTTGATCATTGCTAGCTTCACGACCGTTCCGTTGCTTCTCTTCTCGCTCTTATTTGCGTATGTTAGCCACCATATATGCTTAGTCGCTGCTGCAACCTCACCACCTTACCCTTTCCTACCCATAAGCTTAAATAGTCTTGATCTCGCGGGTGTGAGATTGCTAAGTCCTCGTGACTCACAAATACTTCCAAAACAGTTGCAGGTGCCGATGAGACCAGTGCAGGCGATGCCACTGAGCTCAAGTGGGAGTTCGATGAAGACCTTGTTCGTTACTATGTTTCGTTTCCCGATGATCAGTAGTGGAGCCCAGTTGGGACGATCGGGGATCTAGCATTTGGGGTTATCTTATTTTCATTTGGATTTGACCGTAGTCGGTCTATGTGTGGATTTTGGATGATGTATGAATTATATTTATGTATTGTGTGAAGTGGCGATTGTAAGCCAACTCTCGTTATCCCATTCTTGTTCATTACATGGGATTGTGTGAAGATAACCCTTCTTGCGACAATACCACAATGCGGTTATGCCTCTAAGTCATGCCTCGACACGTGGGAGATATAGCCGCATCGTGGGCGTTACAAGTTGGTAATCAGAGCCATCCCCGACTTAGGAGCCCCCTGCTTGATCGAATCGATGGCGTTGTTGAGTCTAGAACAAAAATGTTTTGAGTCTTAGGATTATATATATCGGAGAGTAGGATTCTTTTTACTCCTCAGTCCCTTCGTCGCTCTGGTGAGGACTCGTGACGTAGAAGTTTTGACTTTTCTCTCCTCAAATTTCACTAAAATGGAATCGTTCCGATGGTTTTGTGACGAGAACATTGTTCTTGGTGCCTCCTGACATTTAGGGGTTGTGGCAGTGTCCCGGGGAGTTGAGCTCTGAGGTGTTGTCGTCACAATTTTATCGTTGCAGTTCTGGAATACCTGAGTTTCGCCGACATCGAAATCTGTTTTATGCAGTTGTTGGTGAGATCACCTCGACGCCACCCAGTACTGGGGCGGGAGTTCGGGAGTACTGCCATAACTCGTATAACGGATGCTTTTCGAAGGTTGAGGTACACGATTTCCGAAGGTTTCTTGGTTATGTGTTGACGGATGGATACAGCTGGATCTAGGGATTGCTAGTTTGGGTGATATATTTTGTGTCCCCTGTATCCCCAACACCAGATTGCATAACCAGAAAGTTTCGGGAGTTTATAAGTGGGAATTCAAGTAGCTCCTAGGATATCTTTCCGACAGATGCATGATATGAGATTGGGGTTCGACGTCTAGTGGTCCGCCTTTCCACGGTTGGTTTTACAGTGGTCTCGTAGTGTCTTAAAGAGTCCTTGGCTATGCCGACTCGGGGACGCTTCGTATGTCATGTGCACTGCCTTGTACATGATGGTGCTGTACGATCGAGCCTGTGTGGGCCCCACCACGAAAACTTCGGATGAAATCTCTATCATATGTTTGTTCCGGCTTATTCTGCAAGCCAAATCCTTGGTTTTTTTTGTTTCGTTTTAAGTTGTGGTATTCGAGTTGCTTCGAAGTCAAATGTTGAATCCATACTTTTCCTAAATGGTGTTCTCATATTGCTATGTGAATACTAATCCTTCTTGACCATCGAGATTGCCATCTTAATTCTATTTCCAACCGGTGCGTTTCTCTTCAAGATGATCCCATCATTCTCCCCATCCGCAAGATCAATTCTAAGCTTTTTCTCAACGGTGTTCATTTCATCCGACCCAAGTTGCCTTTGTTTTTCCCGCCCTCCCACCCTCTTTCTTCAAGGACTCTTATATTTTATTCAAGTATCCATTTATTCACGTGAAGTCTCTTCACTCTTTTCAATCAATGTTCTGATCCGATGATTTCCCATGAGGATACTAACGAAGCTTCAAGTTCATCATCCTTCGTTGTTATTTCTTCTCCGGTGGATTCAATTCAAGATTTCAGTGTTGATCACCTTCCTTTCCTTGTTTCAAATGCTTTTTCATGCCGGTGCACCTCTTAATCGTTTATCTCTCTTTATTCATATCCGAAGTGACGAAGATATCTCAGAAGATTCGCGTTTCCACTCTCGATCCGTTCAAGTTATTTCGAGGTTGTTATCTCATTCAAGCCATTTAATTCAACCGGCGCAGTCTCTCTTTTAAATCATTCCAACAGTGTTTCTTTTGAGTGGGCCCATAACCCACAGGTCTTTTCCCAGGATCTTACCTAACTCTTCTAATTCTTTCCGGAGTTATTCTTAAATTCATTGCAAAGTTTGAGGTAAGAATGAATTATCATCAGTCAAATGTCTTTCTCCAAGATCTTTCAAACTCTTTTCATTGTTGGTTCAATCTTTCTAATTTTCATCCCGGAGTATCTCAACAATTCATGGTGGTGTTTCTCGTCATCATTCTCAACATTTGAAGACTGAAGAAGAGTTTCTCTTAAATCTTGGTCCGTTCTCTTGAAGATTCATAGTTCTAGCTTATGCCATCCTCTCATAATTGTTTTTGATTGTGAGAATTCTTTTCTTACCCATCCGGAGCATTTCAGAGTTGTTTTCATTTCTTGATCATCCGAAGGCCATCATTTCAGAAGATTTCTTCGTTCTAAGTTTTCAGCCTTGTTCTCCAATTATTCTAATTGATGTCTTTTCGTTCTTCTCCATATTCTTTCGGTGCATCGTTCAAAGTATTCTCTAATCAGCTCGTGATCTCTTCGTTCTCGTGTATCAAATTCCCTCGAGTATTTTCGCGTGTTCTTTAATTCTACCGGTGTTTCGTCCTCTTTTCTTCAACTGTTTTCAATTCTCGCGGTGGTTCGTTCAAGATTTCTCTTCCTTCGTTATCATATCAATTTATTCATTGTTTCAATCCTACCGGTGGTTCGATGAAGACCTTCCCAAGTTTGCGCAATATCTATCTTAATCCTTTCTACGAGAATAAGTAGTATGCAAAATCCGTTGCTTGTCATCAATTTTATATTGGTGAAGGATACGCATAACATAATTCTTGTTCTTGTTTCATCCAAGTGATTAATTCCTTATTCCGGAGATTCATCAAAATTCTTGATCTCATTTGTTCATTTTTCTTTCCGGAGCTCCAAGTTATTTCAATTATATCATTTCAAAGCTTCATCTAATCATTGCAAGGCTTCTCCCGGAGTTCTTTTCAACTTTCCCTTTCGTTTGATCATTCTTTTATTATCGGAGTTCTTCATGGAGGATCAACATGGTAGCTCATCAAGGATTCGTTTCATTCTTCAATTGTTCTTCAAGATTTTCTCGGAGTTAAGATCCGCCAAGCTATATTCTAAAATAAACATGGTGTTCAACACATGTTTTGTTTTTGGGGAGTCCAAGCATTCTTCATCTTGCATTCTAAAGTGCAATTCATTCTACCTTATCATTTGAGGTGGTGTTATGTCATTCTTGACAATTTGAGTTCGCGTTGCATGATTCACATGTTATCAAGAATGAGATATTTTAAATTCACCAATCTCTTCGTTGTATTTATCTTGTGTCATGTTTCACCTAAAGCCTTCTATAAGGAATGTTTCTATTATGGTGCTTATCAATGATCCAAGTGTTCTCCTATCCTCTTAGTGAAAGAAGTTTTTCATTGCCTTGGTGCTCTCACTCAAACCAATGGCTTCCTTTAGTGGCCGTTTGTCACCTCATAATGTTGAGATGTTTCCATAAGTCCACTCCAAGCTTATTCTTTTCGTTGTTGGTTTTCCAACAACTCCGTTCTTCTCCGTTCTTTTCATTGCTTTCTTTCATTTCTACCGGAGGCATTGTGATATCGCTCTCTTCGGCCCATCTTCTCGTTTTGTCAAGATCATCTTCTTTCCTTGCTTATCCATTTAACCGGAGTGTGGTGTCATCTCTTCTATTTCTTTTCATCTTATCAGGTTTCCTTCTCTTTTTCAACTGGAGTGCTGTCAAAATTATGTCATTCTTATTCCTTGGCTATCTCGTTATATCGGTGTGGTTTCATATTCTTTTGGTTCGTTAAGCCCTTGTTTCATTTCTATTCAACCCACAAGGTTCTCATAATGTTCCTTGTTCTCCTTTTCTAACGGATTGTTTGTAATCTCGTTCATCTCCGTTGTATTCTTTTCTAAAAATTGTTTAACCTCTCAAGGTTCTTTGGTTTCACTCGTTTGTCAAAGAAGCAACTTTGTTTTACCTTTCCTCTTCCGTTTCCCTCTGGTGCCATTGTGACGCCCGGATAATCAAGCTGCAGTAAACCTCTGCTAATGGTGCCACGTCACCTCGGTTACTGTTGATAACTCGAGTTAGTTCAAAAACGATTCAAATTAAAATCTAAAATGTAGGCAAACAGTAAAATTTTCAAATATCAAAACTAAATCGTAAGTAATTATGGTGGAGAAACCAAGCTTTGATAAAATATTTAAAGGCTCTAAAACAATTAAAACAATAGTGAAAACAATTAAACAAATGCCTATTGAATTTATAGAATGCTAAAACTATTTTATTATGGGTTAAGGATTAATCTCACAGTAGTTTGTTGATAAATACAAATTTAGGCACTAGGTAATTTTTGTAAAACTAAAAAATAAAAGAAACTACAAATAAAAAAAAGAAAATAAGAAAAAGTAAAGACAAAACAAATAAAAGCAAAAGGGGGACAACACCCCCCCTCGCTGGGCTTCGGCCCAACTGTTCACCGGGCCAACCAGGCTGGCCCAGCTGCCCACTACTAACCGCTACCACCCACACCCACTCGCTCCCACACAACCCCCACGCCGTTCTCCCGCCCTCCCCGATCCAGATCTGGATCGGGGGAACGAACCCACGACGCCCATCCCCGTCGCCCCACACGACCCCCCACTCTCTCTCGTTCTCCATCGTCGCCGAGCACCCCACGCCCGATCCCTTGCCGCGCCGGAGCCCCACCTCGCCCGCGCGACCGCGCCCGAGGAACCGTCGCCTGCCGCCGACCCCCAGCGCCCGAGGACGACCCCGCCGTCGCTTCTCGCCGCCACCCGGAGCTCCTCCGCCTCAACTCCGTCGACGCACGCGTCCCCGTCCTCCTCCCCAACGGCCTCCCTCGAGCCTCGTCGCCCCCTGGTCTCTACTCGACCGTGAGGACCCCAACCCCTCTCTTCTCCCCTCTGCTCCCTACCCCCTGGTCACCGCGCTGCCCACGCCCGCGGCTGCCGTCCGGCTTCCGCACCCGCGGTCACCCTGACGCCGCGCGCCCGTTGGCCGTCCAGCACGCACATGCATCGCCGGCCCCTTCCGCTGGCCACTCCCGATGCCAACGCCCGCTCCTGCCTCGCGCACGCGGCCCTACGCGTCCCGGACGCGCCCGGCTCACGCCACGCACCTGCCCCGCTGGCGTGCTCCACGGCCCCCGTGCCTCTCTCGTTGTTGCCTCGCGCCCTCGCCTCCTCTGCACCCGCGCCCTGCTCGCTCCACGAGCTACTGCTGTGCGGCACGCGTGCTGCCTGCTGCTGCGGCCGTCGCCGCCCCGCGCCGTGGCCTCGTGCTCACC
>NC_057805.1:161607140-161615245 GCF_018294505.1 Triticum aestivum
CCCTGCTCCATCGCCGGCCCTGGCCGAGGCCCCCCTGCTACGCGGGCGTGCCCAGCCGAGGCCACGGCCTCGCCCTCGATGGGCGCCTGCAACCGCGCCCGAGACCCGCGCCCGTTCGCCCGCTAGGGCTCCCGTGAGCCACTGGCCTTGGGGCCCCACGGCCCCTGGAATGTTTTAATAAAAAAATGATTTAAAAAAATAAATTAAATTAATAAAAATAAATAAATAAATAAATAATAAAGATAATTAATTAAGATAATTAATTAACTTAATTAACCCTATTAACCTAATAACTAATTAACCTAATTAACTACTGTTAATTAGCTAACAACCCCTGACAGGTGGGACCCACCTGTCAGGTTGGCCAGGTCAACTGCAACGTTGACTGCTGACGTCATGCTGATGCATTAATTAAATTTCGAATTAAATTAATTTATTAAATTCTAAAAATGATTTAAATCTTTAAAATTTAATATAAAATAAACCGTAGCTCGGATGGAAAAACTTTGTACATGAAAGTTGCTCAGAACGACGAGACGAATCCGGATACGCAGCCCATTCGCCCGACACACATCCCTAACATATCGAACTCGCAACTTTCCCCCTCCGTTTCATTTGTCCGAAAATGCGAAACATCGGGAATACTTTCCCGGATGTCCCCCCCTCGTAGGTATCACCTCCTACCGCGTTAGGGCATACCTAGCACCGCGTTTTGCCTCCTTATGTTTTGTGATGCTTTGTTTGCTTCGTATTTACTGTTTCTTCCCCCTCTCCTTCTTCGGTAGACTACGAGACCGACGCTGCTGCTGCCCAGTTCGACTACGGAGTTGACGACCCCTCCTTCTTGCCAGAGCAACCAGGCAAGCCCCCCCTTGATCACCAGATATCGCCTATTCTTCTCTATACTGCTTGCATTAGAGTAGTGTAGCATGTTACTGCTTTCGGTTAGTCCTATTCTGTTGCATAGCCTGTCATTGTTGCTACAGTTGTTACCCTTACCTACTATCCTACTACTTAGTATAGGATGCTAGTGTTCCATCAGTGGCCCTACACTCTTGTCCATCTGCCATGCTATACTACTGGGCCGTGATCACTTCGGGAGGTGATCACGGGTATATGCTATATACTTTATATACATGACACATGTGGTGACTAAAGTCGGGTCGGCTCGTTGAGTACCCGCAAGTGATTCTGATGAGGGGGCTGAAAGGACAGGTGGCTCCATCCCGGTAGAGGTGGTCCTGGGTTCCTGACGGCCCCCGACTGTTACTTTGTGGCGGAGCGACAGGGCAGGTTGAGACCACCTAGGAGAGAGGTGGGCCTGGCCCTGGTCGGCGTTCGCGGATACTTAACACGCTTAACGAGATCTTGGTATTTGATCTGAGTCTGGCCATTTGGTCTATACGCACTAACCAACTACACGGGAACAGTTATGGGCACTCGGCGTCGTGGTATCAGCCGAAGCTCTTCTTGACGTCAGCGACGGAGCGGCGCGCGCCGGATTGGACTGGAACGCCTGCTAGGCTAGGTCTGCTTCCGGCCGCGTACGCAATGTGCAGGTGTGCAATGGGCGATGGGCCCAGACCCCTGCGCGCATAGGATTTATACCGGCGTGTTGACCTCTCTGTTGAGCCTAGGTGGGGCTGTGACGTGTTGATCTTCCGCGGCCGGGCATGACCCAGAAAAGTGTGTCCGGCCAAATGGGATCGAGCGTGTTGGGTTATGTGGTGCACCCCTGCAGGGAAGTTTATCTATTCGAATAGCCGTGTCCCTCGGTAAAAGGACGACCCGGAGTTGTACCTTGACCTTATGACAACTAGAACTTGATACTTAATAAAACACACCCTTCCAAGTGCCAGATACAACCCGGTGATCGCTCTCTAATAGGGCGACGAGGAGGGGATCGCCGGGTAGGATTATGCTATGCGATGCTACTTGCTGAACTTACCATCTACTCTCTTCTGCATGCTGCAAGATGGAGGTGGCCAGAAGCGTAGTCTTCGACAGGATTAGCTATCCCCCTCTCAATCTGGCATTCTGCAGTTCAGTCCACCGATATGGCCCTTTACACATATACCCATGCATATGTAGTGTAGCTCCTTGCTTGCGAGTACTTTGGATGAGTACTCATAGTTGCTTTTCTCCCTCTTTTCCTCTTTCTATACGTGATTGTCGCAACCAGATGCTGGAGTCCAGGAGCTAGAGATCCCGAGGATGATTCTACGTGGAGTTCGGCTTTGAGGAGTAGTTAGGAGGTCCCAGGCAGGAGGCCTTGCCTTTTCGATCGTTGCTACTTTTGTGCTAGCCTTCTTAAGGCAAATTTGTTTAACTTATGTCTGTACTCAGATATTGTTGCTTCCGCTGACTCGTCTATGATCGAGCACTTGTATTCGAGCCCTCGAGGCCCCTGGCTTGTATTATGATGCTTGTATGACTTATTTTATTTTTAGAGTTGTGTTGTGATATCTTCCCGTGAGTCCCTGATCTTGATCGTACACGTTTGCGTGTATGATTAGTGTACGGTCACATCGGGGGCGTCACAAATTGGTATCAGAGCCGACTGCCTGTAGGAATCCCCCTTCCATACTCCTTGGCCGAAGTCGAGTCTAGACATTGCAAAAACTTTTACTAACATGGCTGTGTGGCTTACGGGCCCACGTCGCCATTGGGTGGTATTAGGATCTTTTACTCCTCGATCTTTACTCTCGGACTCTGAACTCTCTCCTATTCGGGTTAAATGATTTTGCTAAAAAGACTAACTGTAGGGTCTCGTAAATACTTTCTCCCGGAGAGCCCCTTATCACAGATGGTCGCCGACTGCACCAGAAGATGTTGAAGATACTCTTCGATCATTCCCGAGACCCTTGTGCCCTCTGCCTTTTCAATTCCCTACTACCGATATATCCATATGGATAACGACATACACTTGTTGTTCATACAATTACTCTGAGTTTCTCTTGTTATTACCAGATACATCGAATTGCTCTCCGGCTTTTAAGAATCCCTTATACCACTGCCTTGTAGTTCCTTGCCGCAAAAATACCCATACGGATAATTACTCGCACCTACCGAGTATCGACTCATCCCCAGTTGATTCATGTATTTCACAATAGTCTTCAAAATACTATTCGATCTTCCAAAAATCCTCAGGAGCCTATTCCTCTTGAAATTCTTGCTTGCTTGCATTATGGTTAATCCCATAAGTATAGTAATCTTATTGGCAGCCTTTGTCACTATCATTTTGAGTCCATGGATTCAATATGTTGCGAATGCTTGCATTCCTCAGTCGAATCCTAGAATTCATCCTTCCGGCTCAGTGTCAGTTTGAACATGAGTAGGTTCTCGACCAATCAAATTGTTGTAAATTTAACCCCTAAGCTTACTAAACCTATCCATCCTTAATCAGAGCGTTTGCTTCTGATCCCTTGAATTTGAAATTATAATTCCTTTGCATTGAGCTTTGAGTTAGTCAGTTGTTTCTATAATCTGATCTCCTTGCATTCTTTCTTCCTCTGGTTGAGTACTAATGCTCACATCAGATCCCTTGTGGACCACCAGACCCTTTGTCGGATTTTATCCGACAATGTCCTTCATATTAACTAAGCTTGTGAGCTTTTCCTCGGATACATAATGCCTTTGGTAAATTGTATCCTCTGCTTTGTGAACCATGCTCTACTTTCGAGCTTGTATTATTTACTCCGAAGTTTGTGGTGTATGTTCCTAAGATGCCCTGATGGGTTGAACCTATGCCTTCCTTAATATGTGTGAACTTGAAAGTTTTCACGGGTCATACTCTACTGGTGTGATGTCAGATAAAATTTCAACACACAACTTCGTTGAAGGCGAGAAGTGAATGAAAGGTTATGCATTAAAGAAGTGGGAGTCGACCTTGAACTTTGTGTTCATGCCCATGGACACGATGTAAATCTTATCATGGAAGCTTCTCGTAAAATAGTTACCCCCTTGTTATAAGTTCTTGTATCCGTGGTTTGATCATTACAAATGTGGTTCTGACCATACTGTTCCCCTTGATTCAATTTCTCAGACAAGTTAAACCACTTGTCCTCTGCAGATCATTGCACCTGTCCAACCTTTACTTTAATCTATCATCGAGTATTACCCCCTGGTATCTCGAGATAAACACAAAACATCATAACTTCTTATGAGTTCTTCATCAAGTACTACATTCTCACTGATTCCAATTTTTTACGGGCTCTCAGTTATTAAACACTCAAAGACACCGATAACTGAACCGAGTCCGCACTACGGTTCAACAACTTTAGTAGTCTTCTTTACTTATGAGTTGGTACCCAAACACGTCATTCCTAGCCTGATTGGCTATATCATTATCGTGCTAAATTTTAAACTGTGCCACCCGGTCCTTCTTCCCGGAGCACAACTTTCGACGGTGAGCAAAGCTTACGTCGGTCTTCCTCTTATACCATTTCACCTTGAACAACAAGCTTGATTTCAAGTTTGTGTCGTACCCTTGGTTCCAATAACTTTTCGCTTCACCATTCCTTTGACTTGATGTCATTGCCGATCGATTACATCTTCTAGAAACCTCTCGACAAGTGTGTCGTGATCATCGACATTTTAACTTCTTCCGAGATATCAATTGAATTCATGCTGAGAAATTCCATGCTTGTCCCTCGATGATCTGTGTTATCATCGACCACATCCATGCCTTCCTTTCAAACACAGACTTGGTCTTGTTTTGAATGAACTTTAAGTTCCTTACTATCCAGCAATTGTTCTTCTTTACCTTGGAACATTAACATCTCTTTTGTCCTCAATGTTGTGAGGATTGCTCCACCTCTTAAGAATTCTTGCTATAATGATACTTCTCACCATCACCATTCTTTCTTGGTCCTCGTGTTGATTCCAACCGGGGTACCCACAAGTGGACGGTGTTGTTTGGATTCTGCACTTCTAGCAACCCTATTGCTTTGAAGTTAATGATCGATAATTCATTCTTAGCCTATCGGTTGCTGAACCACCATTCTAACATTGATCATGCTACCTAACCCCATATTTCGGGTGCACCTTTCAACCAATGTTTAATTGTGTATGTTTTCCTCGAACATACATCATTATACCATTTGATCTGACAAATGTTATCTCCTTGTTCGCATAGTTGTGGAAATCCATCTTTTGTTGATCTCGATGAATTGCCGTTGATTCCATCAGCCACCCCCTCATCATCTCCTTGATTTAATGATGGACTCTTGTTTTGGAACTCGCTTCCATGGTTTAATTCCCGAGATTCATACAATGTCACCTCAACAATTTGTGTTGCACCTTTCTTCTGAGGCATCCTGAGTCTGAGGTATCCTGACACCAATCTGATCTGAATCTTGGTCAGAAATGATGGTTGGAACGTAATTCCAAGAGTTATAACATTGGTCTTTATATAACCCGGTAAGATGATGTCATGCCTAGCACACATGGCCGGATGACCTATTGATATAGTATCCTCTTTACCAAGGTTAGCCATTCTTCCATGAGGAAATTGTAAGACTTATTCCATAAGTTGTTCCTGATGGATCCTTTGTGTATCCATAGCCTGATCTTTACCTAATGACCATGTCAATGCTATCTCGAAGCATGTCTGTGGTACTCCGATTTTCAATAAGAACATTTGAAGCCCAATGCTAAATGTTTCTTGCTCAATTATCCAAACACCGTTGTTTGGGTAATGACATGAAATTCCTCTCCCCTTACCTAAATGGTTTTCTACATTATATCTTGTCACGGATATCATGCCCTGCTTGTCCTTGGGAAGGATATACCCTTGAAATATGTGTTTTAACACATTTTCCTTTCCATTGTTCTGTTTAATCTGATAATCATATTTTCCTTTCCATTGGTTGGTTTAACCTTTCTGGTGATCTATATGATCTAAGCAGTAGTATTCTCCTGCTTATGTAAACACCTCGGTGTACAATTCTGTCAGTAAGACCCTGTTACTATTGTCGATGATATTCCGGTAACCACCGATGGACGAGAACTTTGCCTATTGGTCTGCCTCGTTCAACGAGCAGGAAAATGGTTCTCTTCGTCCCTCGCCCTTGGTACCGACGATGTTGCCGACATAACTGACATGCTACTCTCTGACATGCCTTGCTATCATGACCGTGCAAGATGTCACCGCTCCTATTTTTAACCCACATGGTGGGCCCCTAACCCACAGAGGTGGGCCCATAACCCACAGTTCCACAGGATCAAAACCTAACTCTCCTATACCCCCTGTTCCCAAATTTATTCATCGCGCTTGGCCTCGTATGTGATTCACGGACCACCGTCCTACTGATCTATACTGGCATCAGACATAATACTTATTCCGATTGCTTTGAACCCCTTTCACACTTTGTTTCAGGCTTCGAACGATTGCCTACCCGTTTGAAACTTCTCATGGTACTTTCTTACTTGCTCTCGGCTTTTTCTTAAGATTTAGTTCGAGAGTTACTTTCCGCCACCTTCCCCGATGATATTGACCAGATAGTCAACCTTGCAGAGGTCCGTTCTCCCAGAATACCCCCTTATTCTTTCGTAAGTACGATGGAGTTCCCGAAGAAAGGACGACAACTTCATCATGATGACCTGAAACAGTAGAATGAAGACATCAACGTAATGGATCAACCTCTTCGAGAAGAACAACCAAGACCAAGAACACTCCCTAGAATTTCGTAACCCGAACCTTCCCCCTTTACTTCCCTCTTAAATCTCGGGACGAGATTTCTTGTAGTGGAGGAGAATTGTGACGCCCAGATAATCAAGCTACAGTAAACCTCTGCTAATGGTGCACGTCACCTCGGTTACTGTTGATAACTCGAGTTAGTTCGAAAATGATTCAAATTAAAATCTAAAATATAGACAAACAGTAAAATTTTCAAATATCAAAACTAAAATGTTCGGGTTGTGTCAAATAAATCGTAAGTAATTATGGTGGAGAAACCAAGCTTTGATAAAATATTTAAAGGCTCTAAAACAATTAAAACAATAGTGAAAACAATTAAACAAATGCCTATTGAATTTATAAAATGCTAAAACTATTTTATTATGGGTTAAGGATTAATCTCACAGTAGTTTGTTGATAAATACAAATTTAGGCACTAGTGGTAATTTTTGTAAAACTAAAAATAAAAGAAACTACAAAAAAAAAGAAAATAAGAAAAAAGTAAAGACAAAACAAATAAAAGCAAAAGGGGGACAACACCCCCCTCGCTGGGCTTCGGCCCAACTGTTCAACGGGCCAACCAGGCTGGCCCAGCTGCCCACTACTAACCCCCACCCCCGGTCGAACCCTAAACCGCTACCACCCACACCCACTCGCTCCCACACAACCCCCACGCCATTCTCTCCCCCTCCCCGATCTAGATCTGGATCGGGGGAACGAACCCACGACGCCCATCCCCGTCGCCCCGCACGACCCACCCACTCCCTCTCGTTCTCCATCGTCGCCGAGCACCCCACGCCCGATCCCTTGCCGCGCCGGAGCCCCACCTCGCCCGCGCGACCGCGCCCGAGGAACCGTCGCCTGCCGTCGACCCCCAGCGCCCGAGGACGACCCCGCCGTCGCTTCTCGCCGCCACCCGGAGCTCCTCCGCCTCGACTCCGTCGACGCACGCGTCCCCGTCCTCCTCCCCGACGGCCTTCCTCGAGCCTCGTCGCCCCCTGGTCTCTACTCGACCGTGAGGAACCCAACCCCTCTCTTCTCCCCTCTGCTCCCTACGCCCCTGGCCACCGCGCTGCCCACGCCCGCGGCCGCCGTCCGGCTTTCGCGCCCGCGGTCACCCTGACGCCGCGCGCCCGTTGGCCGTCCAGCACGCACATGCATCGCCGGCCCCTTCCGCTGGCCACTCCCGATGCCAACGCCCGCTCCTGCCTCGCGCACACCGCCCTACGCGTCCCGGACGCGCCCGGCTCACGCCACGCACCCGCTCCGCTGGCGTGCTCCACGGCCCCCGTGCCTCTCTCGTTGCTACCTCGCGCCCTCGCCTCCTCTGCACCTGCGCCCTGCTCGCTCCTCGAGCTACTGCTGTGCCGCACGCGTGCTGCCTGCTGCTGCGGCCGCCGCCGCCCCGCGCCGTGGCCTCGCGCTC
>NC_057805.1:161615532-161617673 GCF_018294505.1 Triticum aestivum
CCTGCTCCATCGCCGGCCCTGGCCGAGGCCCCCCTGCTACGCGGGCGTGCCCAGCCGAGGCCACGGCCTCGCCCTCGATGGGCGCGTGCAACCACGCCCGAGACCCGCGCCCGTTCGCCCGCTAGGGCTCCCGTGAGCCACTGGCCTTGGGGCCCCACGCCCCTGGAACGTTTTAATAAAAAATGATTTAAAAAAATAAATTAAATTAATAAAAATAAATAAATAAATAATAAAGATAATTAATTAACTTAATTAAACCTATTAATATTAACTAATTAAGATTAATTAACCTAATAACTAATTGACCTAATTAACTACTTTTAATTAGCAAACAGCCCCTGACAGGTGGGACCCACCTGTCAGGTTGGCCAGGGCAACGGTCAACGTTGACTGCTGATGTCATGCTGACGTCATGCTGATGCATTAATTAAATTTCAAATTAAATTAATTTATTAAATTCTAAAAATGATTTAAATCTTTAAAATTTAATATAAAATAAACCGTAGCTCGGATGGAAAAACTTTGTACATGAAAGTTGCTCAGAACGACGAGACGAATCCGGATACGCAGCCCGTTCGTCCGCCACAGATACCTAACATATCGAACTCGCAACTTTCCCCCTCCGTTTCATCTGTCCGAAAATGCGAAACATCGGGAATACTTTCCCGGATGTTCCCCCCCTTCGTAGGTATCCCCTCCTACCGCGTTAGGGCATACCTAGCACCGCGTTTTGCCTCCTTATGTTTTGTGATGCTTTGTTTGCTTCGTATTTACTATTTCTTCCCCCTCTCCTTCTCCGGTAGACTACGAGACCGACGTTGCTGCTGCCCAGTTCGACTACAGAGTTGACGACCCCTCCTTCTTGCCAGAGCAACCAGGCAAGCCCCCCTTGATCACCAGATATCGCCTATTCTTCTCTATACTGCTTGCATTAGAGTAATGTAGCATGTTACTGCTTTTGGTTAGTCCTATTCTGTTGCATAGCCTGTCATTGTTGCTACAGTTGTTACCCTTACCTGCTATCCTACTACTTAGTATAGGATGCTAGTGTTCCATCAGTGGCCCTACACTCTTGTCCGTCTGCCATGCTATACTACTGGGCCGTGATCACTTCGGGAGGTGATCACGGGTATATACTATATACTTTATATACATGACACATGTGGTGACTAAAGTCGGGTCGGCTCGTTGAGTACCCGCAAGTGATTCTGATGAGGGGGCTGAAAGGACAGGTGGCTCCATCCTGGTAGAGGTGGGCCTGGGTTCCTGACGGCCCCCGACTGTTACTTTGTGGCGGAGCGACAGGGCAGGTTGAGAAGGAGAGAGGTGGGCCTGGCCCTGGTCGGCGTTCGCGGATACTTAACACGCTTAACGAGATCTTGGTATTTGATCTGAGTCTGGCCATTTGGTCTATACGCACTATCCAACTACGCGGGAACAGTTATGGGCACTCGGCGTCATGGTATCAGCCAAAGCTCTTCTTGACGTCAACGACCGAGCGGCGCGCGCCGGATTGGTCTGGAACGCCTGCTAGGCTAGGTCTGCTTCCGGCCGCGTACGCAACGTGCAGGTGTGCAATGGATGATGGGCCCAGACCCCTGCGCGCATAGGATTTAGACCGACATGTTGACCTCTCTGTTGAGCCTAGGTGGGGCTGCGACGTGTTGATCTTCCGCGGCCGGGCATGACCCAGAAAAGTGTGTCCGGCCAAATGGGATCGAGCGTGTTGGGTTATGTGGTGTACCCCTGCAGGGAAGTTTATCTATTCGAATAGCCGTGTTCCTCGGTAAAAGGACGACCCAGAGTTGTACCTTGACCTTATGACAACTAGAACTGGATACTTAATAAAACACACCCTTCCAAGTGCCAGATACAACCCGGTGATCGCTCTCTAATAGGGCGACGAGGAGGGGATCGCCGGGTAGGATTATGCTATGCGATGCTACTTGCTGAACTTACCATATACTCTCTTCTGCATGCTCTAGGTCGTTCGATCACGATCGTGTGGGCGAAAACCGCACTCCGTTTGGAGTCTCCTAGCCCCCTATGCCTATATAATACACCTCTCCCTCCGAAATCGCGGGCAAAAACCACCCTAACCCTAGCAAAAATCGCCCCCGCGCCGCCGGACACGTCCGCCG
>NC_057805.1:161618220-161646559 GCF_018294505.1 Triticum aestivum
CCCGCGGCGCCCCGCGCCCCATCGCCTCCGCCGCCCTCGTCGCCGTCCGCCGCCGCCTGAGCCGACCCCGCCTCCGGCTCCTTCCTCTCCTTCCTCTCCAACGTTGCCGGCCGCCGTCTCCCAACTGCTCCGGCGAGCCGCCGTGCGTCCCGAACCCTAGCCGAGCGCCATATCCGATCGGGTCAACCCGAGGTTGACTTTTACCCTCTCTCGATTTTCTCCGAGTCCCAGATTCTTACAATACATGCTCATGTTCATCGCATCATAACTCTCTGCATATAGCTCTGTTTCGTGCGTGTAGTATATCAAAATGTTCGCATCGAGATGCTCTTCATTTTGTTTCATTTCATCATGTTCATTTGAGTCCATCTTGATGCCCAAATCTCTGGTGCAAGAGTGCTAATTGCTGTTAACTGCTGTTACTTATCAGAACTTGAGGATTTGTTATTTTTGTTTCATTTAATCTGTGCATCTTATGAGTATGAGCTCTACATGTGTTTTGATGTATGCCATGCCATCTTTACATAGGTGTATGCCATGTATTTTTCTGATCTCTGTGGTGACTAGTACAAGCATGCAAACTAGGCTTCATGATGTTTCTGAATTCAGAGACTTGGTAAATTTACTGTCTGTGACTGCTGTTATTTTGTTGCTATGTATCCATGTGTCTACAGAGAGATCCATGCTTATTTTGGTGATGTTCAGTAAGGATGTTTTGTAGATATTGTTGTATTTGATCCATCCATGCCCTTGTTTGCAATTGTGGAGTGCCACAGCATGGCTTAATCTTGCTCTACTTTTGCTATAAAATATTCATGGCAGATTGTTAACATGATAATCAATTTCGCCAAGCTTGTTGTAGTTGATCCTTTCATTCTATGTACTTGCTCTTGCCATGTATAGCTTCATAAACATGCCATATTGCTGTAGGTTTGCTTGTTTGGTCATGAATTGCCTTGTGTTGAGTGAATCAAGCTCACCAAGATGCCTGCATATTACTGTTTCTGCCATGCTCTGTTTTCTGCCAAGTCTGAAACCTGTTAACGAAACTTGCTATGTTTACATGGTTGCCATCATATCTTCTGGTTCCTTTTGGATTATGATTTGTAAGGCACTTTTGTCATATGTTTTTAGTGGATTCATGCCATTCCTTGTTTTGCTATGTTAAGTTCCTGTAGCATGTTGATTTCGTGCTCTGAACATTGCTACCTGATGCTGTTTCAGCCATGTCCAGTAATTTCTCCAAGTCTGTGAACGTGATATCTTTTGCTCTTTTGCCATGCTTGTTTGAACCTGTTATTTTGTGATCTAGCCGTAGCTCAGTGTTCATCTTTTGTCAAGCATCTCCTGTAGATTACTGCCATATGCTTTGTTGCTATGTTGGAGTGCTGTATCATAGTTTCTTGATGTATTCTAAGTGCTATCATGCTGTTAATCACAGATTCGTGTCATTCTTGTTTTGCTTGCCATTTGCAAACCGTGCATCCATTTCCGGTGATCTTTATATCGATTTCGACCGAAATCATCTCATCTTTCCAGTGACATGCTTGGTTTGCCAAGTTAATGCCTTGTTCATCATTTTTCCTCCGGAGCACGCATACGCATCGCATATCATATCTCGCATGTCATACATGTTTTGCATCATGTTGCTTGTGCATTTCCCGTGATTGATTGTGGTTCCGTTGCTTGTGTTCTTGTTTTGAGTAGAGCCGGGCGACGAGTTCATGAACGAGGAACCTGTTGAGTACGCTTACGAGGATCAAGCTTTCGACAACTCTGAGAACCTTGCAGGCAAGATGACCATACCCTCGAAATCACTTCTATCTTTGCTTGCTAGTTGTTCGCTCTATGGCTATGCCGCGCTACCTATTCACTTGCTCTTCAAGCCTCCCAAATTTCCATGAACCTCTAACCTTTGTCACCCTTCCGAGCAAACAATTGTTTGGCTATGTTACCGCTTTTGCTCAGCCCCTCTTATAGCGTTGCTAGCTGCATGTGAAGATGAAGATTGCTCCATATTGGATTATGTTTATGTTGGGATATCACAATATCTCTTATATTATTAATGCATCTATATATTTGGTAAAGGGTGGAAGGCTCGGCCTTATGCCTGGTGTTTTGTTCCACTCTTGCCGCCCTAGTTTCCATCATACCAGTGTTATGTTCCTTGATTTTGCGTTCCTTATGGGGTTGGGTGATTTATGGGACCCCCTTGACAGTTCGCTTTGAATAAAACTCCTCCAGCAAGGCCCAACCTTGGTTTTACATTTGCCTCACCTAGCCTTTTTCCCTTGGGAGTCGCGCTCCCGAGGGTCATCTTATTTTACCCCCCGGGCCAGTGCTCCTCGGAGTGTTGGTCCAAACTAGAGCCACTTGCAGCGCCACCTCGGGGAAACTTGAGGGCTGGTTTTAGTTGTACGTAGTGTTCATCCGGTGTGTCCTGAGAACGAGGTACGTGCGACTCCTATCAGGATTGTCGACACATCGGGCGGCTTTGCTGGACTTGTTTTACCATTGTCGAAATGTCTTGTAACCGGGATTCCGAGACTGATTGGGTCTTCCCGGGAGAAGGAATATCCTTCGTTGACCGTGAGAGCTTATAATGGGCTAAGTTGGGACACCCCTGCAGGGTATAAACTTTCGAGATCCGTGCCCGCGGTTATGTGGCAGATGGGAATTTGTTAATATCCGGTTGTAGAGAACTTGACACTTGACTTAATTAAAACGCATCAACCGCGTGTGTAGCCGTGATGGTCTCTTCTCGGCGGAGTCCGGGAAGTGAACACGGTTTCTGGGTTATGTTTGACGTAAGTAGGAGTTCAGGATCACTTCTTGATCATTGCTAGCTTCACGACCATTCCGTTGCTTCTCTTCTCGCTCTTATTTGCGTATGTTAGCCACCATATATGCTTAGTCGCTGCTGCAACCTCACCACCTTACCCTTTCCTACCCATAAGCTTAAATAGTCTTGATCTCGCGGGTGTGAGATTGCTGAGTCCTCGTGACTCACAAATACTTCCAAAACAGTTGCAGGTGCCGATGAGACCAGTGCAGGCGATGCCACCGAGCTCAAGTGGGAGTTCGATGAAGACCTTGTTCGTTACTATGTTTCGTTTCCCGATGATCAGTAGTGGAGCCCAGTTGGGACGATCGGGGATCTAGCATTTGGGGTTATCTTATTTTCATTTGGATTTGACCGTAGTCGGTCTATGTGTGGATTTTGGATGATGTATGAATTATATTTATGTATTGTGTGAAGTGGCGATTGTAAGCCAACTCTCGTTATCCCATTCTTGTTCATTACATGGGATTGTGTGAAGATAACCCTTCTTGCGACAATACCACAATGCGGTTATGCCTCTAAGTCGTGCCTCTACACGTGGGAGATATAGCCGCATCCTGGGCGTTACAAACTCCCATTTGATTCAAGTGATTGTAGTACTTAGACATTCTGAGCACATGCTTACTGGTTGAGCTATTCTCCTCCATCTTGTAGGCAAAGTACTGTCAGAGGTCTCATACCTCTCGACACGGGCATGAGTATGAAATACCAATTTCAACTCTTGGAACATCTTATATGCTCTGTGGCGTTCAAAACATTTTCGAAGTCCCGGTTCTAAGCGGTAAAGCATGGTGCACTAAACTATCAAGTAGTTATCATACCGAGCTTTGTTAAACGTTCATAACGTCTGCATCTGCTCCTGCTATAGGTCTGTCACCTAGCTGTGCATCAAGGACATAATTCTTCTGTGCAACAATGAGGATAATCCTCAGATCATGGACCAAGTCCGCATCATTGCTACTATCATCTTTCAACTTATTTTTCTCTAGGAACATATAAAAAATAAACGGGAAGCTACATCACGAGCTATTGATCTACAACATAGTTATGCAAATACTATCAGGACTAAGTTCATGATAAATTAAAGTTCAATTAATCATACTCCCTCTGTTCCTTAGTATAAGGTGTATAGATTTTTAAGGAAAAATTCCAAAATATAAGGTGTATTGCGTTGCACGACTCGTTTGGATAATATTTTTAGGTATTTGATTACATTTCCTTTATCATGCAATCTCCTCTATTTTCTCATGTTAATTAGTCAGGTGAAACCTCGCTCAAAACTTGTGAATTTTTCCCTAAACGTGTGTTCTTTAATTTCCGTGCCAAAAACTATACACCCTATATTTAGGAACGGAGGGAGTATTACTTAAGAACTCCCACTTAGATAGACATCCTTCGAGTCATCTAAATGATCACGTGATCCAAATCAACTAAACCATGTCCGATCATCACGTGAGATGGAGTAGTTTTCGATGGTGAACATCACTATGTTGATCATATCTACTATATGATTCACGTTCGACCTTTCGGTCTCTAGTGTTCCGAGGTCATATCTGCATATGCTAGGCTCGTCAAGTTTAACCTGCGTATTCTGCGTGTGCAAAACTGGCTTGCACCCGTTGTATGTGAACATAGAGCTTAGCACACCCGATCATCACATGGTGTCTCATCACGACGAACTGTCGGAACGGTGCATACTTAGGGAGAACACTTATACCTTAAATTTTTTAGGAAGGGATCATCTTATAAAGCTACCGCCGAACTAAGCAAAATAAGATGTATAAAATATAAACATCACATGCAATCAAAATATGTGACATGATATGGCCATCATCATCTTGTTCCTTTGATCTCCATCTCCAAAGTACCGTCATGATCTTCATCGTCACCGGCATGACACCATGATCTCTATCATCTTGATCTCTATCAATGTGTGGTCACATGGTCGTCGCGCCAACTATTGCTTTTGCAACTATTGCTATCGCATAGAGATAAAGTAAAGCAATTATATGGTGCTTGCATCATATGCAATAAAGATACAACCATAAGGCTCCTACCAGTTGCCGATAACTTTAGCAAAACATGATCATCTTATACAAAAATTTATATCTCATGATGTCTTGACCATATCACATCACAACATGCCCTGCAAAAACAAGTTAGACGTCCTCTACTTTGTTGTTGCAAGTTTTACGTGGCTGCTACGGGCTGAGCAAGAACCATTCTTACCTACGCATCAAAACCACAATGATTTTTCGTCAAGTATGTGATGTTTTAACCTTCACAAGGACCGGGCGTAGCCATACTCGATTCAACTAAAGTTGGAGAAACTGACACCCGCCAGCTACCTGTGTGCGAAGCACGTCGGTAGAACCAGTCTCGCGTAAGCGTACGCGTAATGTCGGTTCGGGCCGCTTCATCCAACAATACCGCCAAATCAAAGTATGACATGCTGGTAAGCAGTATGACTATTATCGCCCACAACTCATTTGTGTTCTACTCGTGCATATACAACTACGCATAAACCTGGCTCGGATGCCACTGTTGGGGAACGTAGTAATTTCAAAAAAAATCCTACGCACACGCAAGATCATGCTGATGCATAGTAACAAGAGGGGAGAGTGTTGTCTACGTACCCTCGTAGACCGTAAGCGGAAGCATTATGACAACGCGGTTGATGTAGTCGAACGTCTTCACGATCGACCGATCCTAGCACCGAAGGCACGACACCTCCGCGATATGCACATATTCAGCTCGGTGACGTCCCACGAACTCATGATCCAGCAGAGTGTCGAGGGAAAGCTTCGTCAGCACGACTGCGTGATGACGGTGATGATGAAGCTACCGGCGCAGGGCTTCGCCTAAGCACTGCTACGATATGACCGAGGTGGATTATGGTGGAGGGGGCACCGCACACGGCTAAGAGATCAAGGATCAACTTGTGTGTTCACGGGGTGCCCCCTGACCTCGTATATAAAGGATGGAGGGAGGAGGAGGCCGGCCCTCATAGGGCGCGCCCAAAGTGTGGAGTCCTACTAGGACTCCCTAGTCCTAGTAGGATTCCACCTCCCACATGGAATAGGAAAAGGGGAAGGGAGAAGGAGAAGGAAGGAAGGGGGCGCCCCTTTCCCTCCAATCCATGGGGAAGGGGAGCTGCCATCCTTGAGGCCTTTTTCTCCTTTCCCGTATGGCCCATTAAGGCCCAATACGAATTCCCGTAACTCTCCGGTACTCCGAAAAATACCCGAATCACTCGGAACCTTTCCGATGTCCAAATATAGTCGTCCAATATATTGATCTTTATGTCTCGACCATTTAGAGACTCCTCGTCATGTCCCCGATCTCATCCGGGACTCCAAACTACCTTCGGTACATCGAAACACATAAACTCATAATACCGATCGTCACCGAACGTTAAGCGTGCGGACCCTACGGGTTCGAGAACTATGTAGACATGACCGAGACTCATCTCCAGTCAATAACCAATAGCGGAACCTGGATGCTCATATTGGCTCCCACATATTCTACGAAGATCTTTATCGGTCAAACCGCATAACAACATACGTTGTTCCCTTTGTCATCGATATGTTACTTGCCCGAGATTCGATCGTCGGTATCTCAATACCTAGTTCAATCTCGTTACTGACAAGTCTCTTTACTCGTTCCGTAATGCATCATCCCGCAACTAACTCATTAGTCACATTGCTTGCAAGGCTTATAGTGATGTGCATTACCGAGAGGGCCCAGAGATACCTCTCCGACAATCGAAGTGACAAATCCTAATCTCGATCTATGCCAACTCAACAAACACCATCGGAGACACCTGTAGAGCATCTTTATAGTCACCCAGTTACGTTGTGACGTTTGATAGCACACAAAGTGTTCCTCCGGTATTCGGGAGTAGCATAATCTCATAGTCATAGGAACATGTATAAGTCATGAAGAAAGCAATAGCAATAAACTAAACGATCAAGTGCTAAGCTAACGGAATGGGTCAAGTCAATCACATAATTCTCTGATGATGTGATCCCATTGATCAAATGACAACTCATGTCTATGGCTAGGAAACTTAACCATCTTTGATCCAACGAGCTAGTCAAGTAGAGGCATACTAGTGACACTCTGTTTGTCTATGTATTCACACATGTACTAAGTTTCCGGTTAATATAATTCTAGCATGAATAATAAACATTTACCATGATATAAGGAAATATAAATAACAACTTTTTTATTGCCTCTAGGGCATATTTCCTTCAATATATGCCCACGAGGCTCAAGCAATACAACGAACAAATCAACAATTCCACCAAATCCCTCTCTCCCTTCTAACATGGTAGTAACATGATGGTATTTGGAAACATAGGTTAGACTAGGAAATATTCTGGCTTGCCTTGTACTCCAAGTAGATCATGTACTCCTATATATATATGCCCACGAGGCTCAAGCAATACAACGATCAAATCAACAATTCCACCAAATCCCTCTCTCCCTTCTAACAAGGAAGTCCACTCGGACGACCACCCGCCACTCGGCTGACAAACCACCACTCGGACCAAGGAGGCGGACGGGCGGCGTGGGAGCTGCAACAGTCGAGGAATCCTAAGTTATCCATTAAACAGAGTCAAGACTCCCGTTACCTGTAACTGCCGTAGTAGAGACTCATCATACTTGTAACTCACGCATTCAACGTCATTTAATGTCCCTGCGACGTGGAGGACATGGGGCTGCGGCGCACTCTATATAAGTTACCCCCCTCTCCTTAGCCGGGGACGAGCTATCTTTGTAACCATACCCATCAAATCAAAACAAGCCTCAGGGCATGAGACGTAATGTTGTTACCTTTGCCGAGAGGGACCTGAACTCGTTAAACACCGAGTGTTACACCTGCGACGTAGCTAGGTTCTGCCCCTTATTCGTACCCCTAGTACTCATTGTTAGGATCTTAACCCCGATAGTTGGCGCCCACCATGGGGCTGGGCGTCTAGCAAAATTTCATGGCGTAGGTGGATTTCTCCATCATCATGTTAGTCAGCGGTGAAATCCATTTCGGTACGCTCTCCTTCATCGCCGACGACTCAGTGTGGCTTCGCGAGGCCCCGCTGGACGTGGAGGCGCTGCCCGTCCATGGCGCAACGCATTTCTGTGCGTCTTCCTACGGAGTCCTTCTCTGGCAGCCCTCGGCTCCGTATGAGTTTTTCTTTTTTCAGTCTTTTTGAGTCATAGGACCTCCATACTATTAAGAGGGGTATAGGTTCTCGTTTCTTAGATACAACCTATGAAAGATGCTTAGCTACAACCTATGGCGAGTTTTTCTTTTTTCAGTCTTTCTGAGTCATAGGTCCTACGGAGTCCTTCTCTGGCAGCCCTCGGCTCCGTATGCTTAGCTACAACCTATGAAAGATGCAAGAGAAATCTCTTTGTGCTCCGAGTAAATACTTGCCAGTGAGAGACTGTGTTCTTCTTCGCTGCGAGAGATTTGCCTCGGACCGAGGAGTTAGCATTTCTTGATCCACAAGGAATGTTACCGTTGTGCTCAAATCCGACTGTTGGAATCGTGTCATTCGGCTATTGGCCGAGGCCGATGTCCAATTTGGTCATTTCCCATCTGGGAAGGTTGCGGCTATAAATAGCCACCCCGCTCCAACGTTATCCGTTGGCTGCTCCGCTTGAGATTTCTGAGAAGATTGATTTGAGCAACCCCTCTCTGAGTGATTTGAGTTTAAGATCCACCGAGAGAAAACCAAGAGCCCAAACTTAGACAGTGGTTTAGCATCACAGCAGTTCTGAGTGAGAGTTCTTGTACCTATTACTCTTGAGAGTTGCACACTCTCTAGACGGAAGGTTTGGCTTCGAGTGATGAAGAGTCGTTGTCTTCAGCGAGCCTAATCTTTAGCAACCAAGAGTGATTGTGGTTCGCGAAGGTCGACCGAAGATTTGGAGATCGCCGACAAGGATCTACCACGAGTGGAATCAACCTGAGTCTGATCAGCTCTGTGTTGAAGGAGAATAGGGTGAAGAGAGTTTATCTACCAAATCTTTTGTCGCCATCGAGCATCACTGGTTATATCTTCTCTTCTGCAATTCGTTCAGTAGTTTTCGTTCGAGCTCAGTGCCACTAGATTCTGCGATCATTGTTCTTCTGTATTATCCATCGTGTGTTGTAGTATCAAATCGTTTCATTATCTTCATCCATATTCCTACATTTTAAGCTTGTATCCTTGTTACAGTGTGTAACTCTGATCTTTCATTTCCTTCTGTATCCGCAATGTTTTGCTTCATTCTGTTACATATGTTTGCATGTTGCATAACTCTCCTCGTAGTTAAACCTATTATCAATCAAGCTCGCTCTGTTGTAAATGCATTTCTTGATGAATATGCTTCTGACGAAGAAATCTGATTCAATGCATTTCTCTCTATGCTCTATTCCGTTGCGGTGTGTGGACTAGTTTCAATGCTTTTGAAAGAAAATTTGGATCTCCCATTCACCCCCCTTTGGTCGATATACTCTCGGTCCTAACAATTGTATGAGAGCAGGTACTCCATGTCTCTGTTTATTAAAGGTCTAACGTCCTTGGAGTTTTGAGTATGTCGCTTGCAGGTAGATCCTCGCACTCTGAAAGGTTTCTCATCTTCGATGGAAATGAATATCTATACTGGAAAGAACGAATGAGAATCAAAAATTCAAGCTGTCAACTATGATCTGTGGCAGATTGTGGAAGAAGGATACACCATTCAGCATAAGACAATCTGTCCTCTGATGACATGGAAAATCTGCATTTGGATGCTCAGGCAAAAGATATCATATGTGGCAGTCTATCAAAAGACATTTTCCTTCGGTTTCACGGGCTCAACACCGCGAAGCAAATGTGGGATGCTCTTAACAATGCTCATGTAGACCTTGTTGCCCGATCTGATCCTCACATCAAAATGCTTCGGGCCATGTTCATTGCATTTAGAAGCCTACGCAAGGAAAGTGTTATGGAACTCACTGATCGATTGACAAACATTGTTGAAAGACTACACCAGCTAGGGGTAATGGATATCACTGATAGAGATGTATCAACAAGCTTCTGAGTGCTCTTGATGAATCCTTTGATCTCGTTGTGTCTGAAATCAAACAAAGACCTGACTATGAAGAGCTTCATTATGTTGAGATCATGACGTTGTTGTCAATTCACGAAGAAAAGATGGAGCTGGAAACGGCAAATCAAGAATCCTCTTTGGAAGGTGAAGGAGAAATTCTCTCACATTATGGCAATTCTGAAGAAGAAGAAGAAGATGTCGAAAATCACCACTCCATCACTCAAGAACTTGAAATGCTCACATAACGACTGAGTGATCTTAAGAGACACAACCTTTATCTCGTCAATGATGAAGAATTCCATGCACCAGAATCATCAAGAAGACGCTTGCCTCCAAAAGATATGAAGTGCTTCAAATGCAAACTATACGACCATGTCATCGCTGATTGCCCTGGTTGGGAAGGAAAATCTAGCAGCAGATGGAAATATCTTCAGTGCATTGGTTTTACTCGAATGGATCGTCATACTAAGCTCTCGAAGAAAATTCTTCATCTTGTTTGAAGAGACCAGTCACTGACATTAAGGCTAGAACAGTCATCGAATCAAATATGAAGAGGATGTCACGGCTGAACAGAGCAGATACAGACTTGACAGCAGAATCTGAAGAAGAAGCCACAGATACCGATTTCGATGAAGAAGAATTCTACAAAATGATTGGGAAAAGTATTGCCTACATTGCTATTGAATCATCAAAGAAAGTGACCAACTCAGACACTGAGGTTGACTCAAGTGATGATGAATCAAGTGATGATGAACCAATCGCTTTTTGCCTCATGGAAAAATCCTCAAAGGATCAAGTATCTGCCAAACACCTAAGGACCATGGATGAATGCTCTCCTGAGTACATATCTTATGCCAAGTTGGTCAAAATTGCTAAATCACAACACGATGAACTTGAAATGCTTGAAAGAAATCTGAGAAAAACTGAAGGACTACTGGTCGAAGAGATGGAGAAGAAACAAAGGTTGATCGAAGAGCAAGATGCTTTTTCATCAATTATTGATAATCTTACCATTCGACATGACTCACTTGCAGTTGACTACGAGAGTTTATCAAATGAACTCCTTAGCAGGAATCAAGAACTCGTGTCACTAAAAGAGTCTCATAACGAAATGGCTTTAGAAAAAGCTTCTCTCTTCGCCAAGCAATCTGTTCAACTTCCTGATTGTTTTGTACCCCCATGCTTAACTTGCCTAGAATGTAGCAATGTAGATTCTCATGCTGAAACTTCCCATGCTGTGAAAGAAAACACCGACACTTCTAATGGCATCACTAACCCCTCTTCCAAGGATTTTGCTGCTCTTACTGAAGAAAATTGTAGGTTAAGAGGCTTACTTGAGACTAGAATGCTAAGGAGCCTGAAAGGGCATCAAACCTTGTGTGATGTGCTCAAGAAGTCCATTCTTCACAAAAATCCTCAGAAGGAAGGATTAGGTTTCGAAAAGAAACTTAATGTGGATGGTTCATACTGGACTCCTGAACAATATCCTCATACAACTTGGATTCGAGCAAATAGTAAAACCCTTGAACCTGAAACTCTATCTGGTTATCTTTCACCCATTTCTATTGAAACTGACGAGTCAAATGACTCAAATTACAAACTCTTCAAGCAATAGAATGGTAAGGTTTTTGCTCGATATGTTGGAACTAATTGCAGGGCAGGCTCTCCAAAGAAGCAAATTTGGGTGAAGAAAAATACCATTGAAAATTTATCTGTTACTGCCAATCTGATTGTGCAGGATAATCCTCGACGAGGAAATGGCTACCATGCACAGCCGAATCAATCATCATTTTCGAATGATTATCACCCTCACTTTGCGTCAGAAGGAGTACATGCGCATATCTTCTAATCATTATATTCATGCATCTGGAAACAACTTCAACGCCTATTCATATGATTATTACCATAGTACTCAAGTGTCACGCAAAACACGCCGAAGAAATATCCCATGCTAGGCGAAGCAAATGAGATCATTGATACGTCTCCAACGTATCTATAAATTTTTATTGTTCCATGCTATTATATTATCTGTTTTAGATGTTTTATATGCATTAATATGCTATTTTATATTATTTTGGGACTAACCTATTAACCTAGGGCCCAGTGCATGTTTCCTTTTTTCCCCCTTGTTTTAGAGTTTCCCAGAAAAGGAATACCAAACGGAGTCCAAACGGAATGAAACCTTCGCGATGATTTTTCTTGGACCAGAAGACACCAGAGACTTGGAGATCAAGTCAGAGGAGCCACGAGGCGGCCACAAAGACGGAGGGCGCGCCCAGGGGGTAGGGCGCGCCCCCACCCTTGTGGGCCCCCCGTGAGCCCTGACCTAATTCTTCAGCCTATATATTCCCAAACCACTAGAGGCATCCATGAAAACACTTTTCCACCACCGCAACCTTCTGTACCCATGAGATCCCATCTAGGGACCTTTTCCGGCACCCTGCCGGAGGGGGTTCGACAGAGGGATTCTACATCAACTCTATTGCCCTTCCGATGTAATACTTTTTTTGCGGTGTGTTTGCCGATCCGATGAATTGTGGATTTATGATCAACTTATCTATGAATACTATTTGAATCTTCTCTGAATTCTTTTATGCATGATTTGATATCTTTGTAATTCTCTTCGAACTATCGGTTTGGTTTGGCCAACTATATTGGTTTTTCTTGCAATGGGAGAAGTGCTTAGCTTTGGGTTTAATCTTGCGGTGTTCTTTCCAAGTGACAGTAGGGGCAGCAAGGCACGTATTGTATTGTTGCCATTGAGGATAAAAAGATGGGGTTTTCATCATATTGCTTGAGTTAATTCCTCTACATCATGTCATCTTACTTAATGCGTTACTCTGTTCTTCATGAACTTAATACTCTAGATGCATGCAGGAGTCGGTCGATGTGTGGAGTAATAGTAGTAGATGCAGAATCGTTTCGGTCTACTTGACACGGACATGATGCCTATATTCATGACCATTTCCTTAGATATCGTCATAACTTTGCACTTTTCTATCAATTTCTCAGCAGTAATTTGTTCACCCACCATATTATTTGCTATCTTGAGAGAAGCCTCTAGTGAAACCTATGGCCCCCGGGTCTATTTTCCATCATATAAGTTTCCAATCTACAATATTAGTTTCCGATTTACTATTTTGCAATCTTTTACTCTCCAATCTATAAACCAAAAATACCAAAAATATTTACTTTATCGTTTATCTATCTCTATCAGATCTCACTTTTGCAGGTAACCGTGAAGGGATTGACAACCCCTTTATCGCGTTGGGTGCAAGTTGTTTGATTGTTTGTGCAGGTATTCGGTGATTTTTGCGTTGTCTCCTATTGGATTGATACCTTGGTTCTCAAACTGAGGGAAATACTTATTTCTACTTTGTTGCATCACCCTTTCCTCTTCAAGGGAAAACCAACGCAAGCTCAAGAGTAGCAGGAAGAATTTCTGGCGCCGTTGCCGGGGAGATCTACGCCAAGTCAAACGTACCAAGTACCCATCATAAAATCTCATCTCTTGCATGACATTATTCACTATTCGCCTCTCATTTTCCGCTCCCCCACTTCTAAAATGAATTTCGAAAAGATTTGCCTTTTCTTTGCCCCTCTTCCGTTCGTCTTCTTCGTTCACTTTTGGTTTGCTCGTTTGCTAGATTGGTTTGTTGCCACGATGTCTGAATCTGGGGAGGTTATCATTGAAAATCTTGATGAAAAACTTGAATCCTGTTCCTTGGATCATGAAGCTGAAACTCCTCCTAATTACAAAGCGAAAACTTTTTGTGTGGGGGACGGTAATATTATTGGAAAGAGTGTTATTCAAGAATTCTTTGATTGTACGAGATCTATGCCTATTAATAAAAGATCTATTCTTCTTGATACAAACTATTATGCGGATTCCATTGTTATGCTTGTTGAGAAATTAGAAAGAAAATTTGTGCATATTCATCCTGCTTTGCAAAAGGTGTTTTATGAACTTCCCAATATTAATCATCCAATATCTAAAAAGATTGCCACCATTATCCTTATGCGTGAATTTGATTTTATAATACAAGAAGCTAGGGATATTTTTGCTTTCTATAAAAAAGATGATGAACACCCTCCAATTTAAGATATCCTCCATGATAAAGAAACTATGCTTAGTTTGGAATCTAGGGATTATCAATCTTATAGTGAAAATCTTAGAGGAGAGTTCGCTATTCAGAAATCTCTCAATCTTTGTACCTTGAGGCTTATGAGGAGTTTGATTGGATTACAAGGGGAATTTATGTAGGATTTAATAGGTATTGGTTGAATAAGATGATGAAGGAACCCGTTAGAAACGAGATACGAATTTTATATGATGATATATATGGTGATGATCCCGACTATGGGTTTATGAATGTTAAAATTACCAATCAAAGCCCTTTTCATGATTTAAGTTCATTTACTAGGAGGGAAATAAAGGAAAGGATAGACTTTCTAAGACAAGTTTTGGAGGATTTGATGAGAAAAGAATTGCATACCAAAGATGACAATACCTAGACCTATTCTTGTTTTTATGCCTAGCTAAGGGCGTTAAACAATAGCGCTTGTTGGGAGGCAACCCAATTTGTTCTTGTTCTTTGCTTTTTGGTTCCGTTTTCAATAAATAATTCATCTAGCCTCTGGTTAGATGTGTTTTTGTGTTTTAATTAGTGTTTGTGCCAAGTAAGACCTTTGGGATAGCTTACGGTGATAGTTGATTTGATCTTGCTGAAAAACAGAAACTTTGGCGCTCAGGAAAACAATTCTCATTTTTAATAGAAGCGTGATAAAATATTGATTCTTTTTGTAGAAGATTAATAAACAAATTGCTTAGGTTGTTCTAATTTGTCAGAATTTTTGGAGTTACAGAAGTATTCGAAAGCTATAGATTACTACTGACTATTTAGTTTTTGACAAATTCTGTTTCCTACGTGTTGTTTGCTTATTTTGATGAATCTATGGGTGGTATCGGGGGTTTGAACCATGGAAAAGTTGGAATAAAATAGATATTACACCAATATAAATAAATAATGAGTTCACAACAGTACCAAAAGTGGTGATTTATTTTCTTATACTAACAGAGCTTATGAGATTTTCTATTGAGTTTTGTGTTGTGAAGTTTTCAAGTTTTGGGGTAAGGATTTGATGGACTATGGAATAAGGAGTGGCAAGAGCCTAAGCTTGGGGATGCCCAAGGAACCCCAAGGTAATATTCAAGGAAAATCAAAAGCCGAAGCTTAGGGATGCCCCGGAAGGCATCCCCTCTTTCGTCTTTGTTTATCGGTAACTTACTTGAGGCTATATTTATTCACCACATGATATGTGTTTTGCTTGGAGCGTCTTGTATGATTTGAGTCTTTGCTTTTTAGTTTGCCACAATCATCCTTGCTGTACACACCTTTTGAGAGGGACACGCATGAATCGTGATTTATTAGAATACTCTATGTGCTTCACTTATATCTTTTGAGCTAGGCAATTTTGCTCTAGTGCTTCACTTATATCTTTTTCGAGCACGGCAGTGGTTTTATTTTGTAGAAATTATTGAACTTTCATGCTTCACTTATATTATTTTGAGAGTCTTTAAACAACATGGTAAATTTCTTTGTTTATAAATTTAGTCCTAATATGATAGACATCCAAGGGGGGTATAATAAAAACTTTCATATAAAGTGCATTGAATACTATGAGAAGTTTGATTCCTTATGATTGTTTTGAGATATAAAGATGGTGATATTAGAGTCATGCTAGTGAGTAATTGTGGATTGTAGAAATACTTGTGTTAAAGTTTGTGATTCCCGTAGCATGCACGTATGGTGAACCGTTATGTGATGAAGTCGGAGCATGATTTATTTATTGATTGTCTTCCTTATGAGTGGCGGTCGGGGACGAGCGATGGAATTTTCCTACCAATCTATACCCCTAGGAGCATGCGCGTAGTACTTCGTTTTGATAACTAATATATTTTTGCAATAAGTATGTGAGTTCTTTATGACTAATGTTGAGTCCATGGATTATACGCACTCTCACCCTTCCACCATTGCTAGCCTCTCTAGTACCCCGCAACTTTCGCCGGTACCATACACCCACCATATACCTTCGTCAAAACAGCCACCATACCTACCATTATGGCATTTCCATAGCCATTCCGAGATATATTGCCATTCAACTTTCCACCGTTCCGTTTATTATGACACGTTCCATCATTGTCATATTGCTTTGCATGATCATGTAGTTGACATCGTATTTGTGGCAAAGCCACCGTTCATAATTCTTTCATACATGCCGCTCTTGACTCATTACACATCCCGGTACACCGCCGGAGGCATTCATATAGAGTCATATTTTGTTCTAAGCATCGAGTTGTAAATCTTGAGTTGTAAGTAAATAAAAGTGTGATGATCTTGATTATTAGAGCATTGTCCCATGTGAGGAAAGGATGATGGAGACTATGATTCCCCCACAAGTCGGGATGAGACTCCGGACAAAAAAAAGAGGCCAAAAAAATGAGAGAAGGCCCAATAAAAAATGAGAGAAACGAGAGAAGGGGAAATGCTACTATCCTTTTTCCACACTTGTGCTTCAAAGTAGCACCATGATCTTCATGATAGAGAGTCTCCTATGTTGTCACTTTCATATACTAGTGGGAATTTTTCATTATAGGACTTGGCTTGTATATTCCAATGATGGGCTTCCTCAAATTTCCCTAGGTCTTCGTGAGCAAGCGAGTTGTATGCACACCCACTTAGTTTCTTTTTGAGCTTTCATAAACTTATAGCTCTAGTGCATCCGTTGCATGGCAATCCCTACTCACTCACATTGATATCTATTGATGGGCATCTCCATAGCTCGTTGATACGCCTAGTTGATGTGAGACTATATCCTTCTTTTTGTCTTCTCCACAACCACCTTCTATTCCACCCATAGTGCTATGTCCAAGGCCCATGCTCATGTATTGTGTGAAAGTTGGAAAAGTTTGAGAACATCAAAAGTATGAAACAATTGCTTGGCTTGTCATCGGGGTTGTGCATGATTTGAATATTTTGTGTGATGAAGATGGAGCATAGCCAGACTATATGATTTTGTAGGGATAAGCTTTCTTTGGCCATGTTATTTTGAGAAGACATAATTGCCTTGTTAGTATGCTTGAAGTATTATTGTTTTTATGTCAATATCAAACTTTTGTTTTGAATCTTATGGATCTGAACATTCATGTCACAATAAAGATAATTACATGGATAAATATGTTAGGTAGCATTCCACATCAAAAATTCTGTTTTTATCATTTATCTACTCGAGGACGAGCAGGAATTAAGCTTGGGGATGCCTGATACGTCTCCAACGTATCTATAATTTTTGATTGTTCCATGCTATTATATTATCTGTTTTGGATGTTTTATATGCATTAATATGCTATTTTATATTATTTTTGGGACTAACCTATTAACATAGGGCCTAGTGCCAGTTTCTGTTTTTTACTTGTTTTAGAGTTTCGCAGAAAAGGAATACCAAACTGTATGAAACCTTCGCGATGATTTTTCTTGGACTAGAAGACACACAAAGACTTGGAGATCAAGTCAGAGGAGCCATGAGGTGGCCACAAGGACGGAGGACACGCCCACCCTTGTGGCCCCCTATGAGCCTCTTGACCTAATTCTTCAGCCTATATAGTCCCAAATATTCCCAAACCACCACAGGCATCCACGAAAACAATTTTCCACTGTCGCAACCTTCTGTACCCATGAGATCCCATCTAGGGACCTTTTCTGGCACCCTGCCGGAGGGGGATTCGATCATGGAGGGCTTTTACATCAACTCTATTGCCCTTCCGATGAAGCGTGGGTAGTTTACCACAGACCTACGGGTCCATAGCTAGTAGCTAGATGGCTTCTTCTCTCTCTTTGATTCTCAATACCTTGTTCTCCTCGATGTTCTTGGAGATCTATTCGATGTAATACTTTTTTTGCGGTGTGTTTGCCGACCCGATGAATTGTGGATTTATGATCTACTTATCTATGAATATTATTTGAATCTTCTCTGAATTATTTTATGCATGACTTGATACCTTTGTAATTCTCTTCAAACTATCGGTTTGGTTTGGCCAACTAGATTGTTTTTTCTTGCAATGGGAGAAGTGCTTAGCTTTGGGTTTAATCTTGCAGTGTCCTTTCCCAGTGACAGTAGTGGCAGCAAGGCACGTATTGTATTGTTGCCATCAAGGATAAAAAGATGGGGTTTTCATCATATTGCTTGAGTTAATTCCTCTACATCATGTCATCTTACTTAATGCGTTACTCTGTTCTTCATGAACTTAATACTCTAGATGCAGGCAGGAGTCGGTCAATGTGTGGAGTGATAGTAGTAGATGCAGAATCGTTTTGGTCTACTTGACACGAACGTGATGCCTATATTCATGACCACTGCCTTAGATATCGTCATAACTTCGCGCTTTTCTATCAATTGCTCGGCAGTAATTTGTTCACCCACCGTATTATTTGCTATCTTGAGAGAAGCCTCTAGCGAAACCTATGGCCCCCGGGTCTATTTTCCATCATATAAGTTTCCGATCTACAATATTAGTTTCTGATTTACTATTTTGCAATCTTTTACTCTCCGGTCTATAAACCAAAAATACCAAAAATATTCAGTTTATCGTTTATCTATCTCTATCAGATCTCACTTTTGCAAGTAACCGTGAAGGGATTGACAACCCCTTTATCGCGTTGGGTGCAAGTTGTTTGATTGTTTGTGCAGGTATTCGGTGATTTTTGCATTGTATCCTATTGGATTGATACCTTGGTTCTCAAACTGAGGGAAATACTTATCTCTGCTTTGCTGCATCACCCTTTCCTCTTCAAGGGAAAAACAAACGCAAGCTCAAGAAGTAGCAACCATCACCTCCCACACAAGTGTGGGTTGTGAAGAAGAACTAATCATTTCTTGCAGGAAACACTCTCAGGGATATCACACTCTCATCCTATGCCCTGAGTGCAATCATTGTTGGCGCTGCTGCTTTCTCGTTATTGTTCATAGAGTTCTTGCTCTATTTTTTAGTTGTTTTTTTCTTTTGTGTTTTCCTTTCAATTCCTATTTTGTTTTCTCTCTCTGTTCTTCATGTCATAAGCATACACTTGATCTGAAGAAGATTTCTTTCTGACGTCCTTGGTTGCGAATAAAATCTTCCTCAATTCCTTCATCTGTCTTGGCGGTTGTCCTTCCTCAAACCCTTCGCATTCTGTTTAGTTACCAAGAATTTCGCAGGAAGCGGCTGACACGTGCCCACAATCTCTTCATCGTGATCATGCCGTTGAATGTGGAACTATTGGTGGTAACGACACCTACGGGACCACGTGGATCCCTTCTATGGTTTGGTAGGGAAGATGGGTGGTGCAAAGAGCAGATCTAATGATCAACATGATGGATACCCAGGTTCGGGCCGTTGAGAAGCGTAAAACCCTAGTCCTGCTTTAGTGTATATTCTGTGTTCTTGAGCTTCGACTCACTGCTACGCATGCAAGCTGGGTTGAGAGGTTCAAAAGTCTGAATCCTCCTCCAGTACATTGTGGGCCTTGTTTTATATGCCAAGGGGTTGCCACAGTGGCACACAGGAGGTGTAAAGTTGCTACAGTGCCTATGTTTATCATCGGCGTCTTAGGACAAACGCATTAAATCGTTGCTTACGTGCCCTTTAGCTTTATCAGGGACGGGAGTAGAACTCGTCCCGTCCGTTTCTGCCCCGCTCCGTCTTGACACACGTCCATGCCGACGAGGCATGCAGTGCCAAGTTGGCTAGCCAGCTGCTGCGCTGGAGAGGTGGCAGGATCTTCACGAAGATCTGCATGCCATGATGCAGGCGCTTGCTAGGCTGGCAGGCCGGCCACTGCGCTGGAGTGGTGACGGGGTGGCGGAGCCTTGCCGCAGTCTTGCCGATGTCCCCGGCAAGGATCTTGCCAGGGCCTCGCAGACGTCCTTGACAAGGATCTTGCCAGGCACTTCGTCTTCAGGCCTTCACAAAGATCTGCATGCCACTACGCGCACGTGCCCCTGGGTCTTGGCTTTAACGTTGTTGATGGTGTCAGAGCTCTCAACCTCAAGGGTGGTGGTCTTGTTAGTGCCCTACAAGTCATCCTGGCAAGGATCTTGCCGGGGTCTCGCAAGCCGTCCCAGCAAGGATCTTGCTGGGGGTCTAGCTCGTCCTCTGTTCTCTGGCTTGTCCGCGTCTCTTCACCTTGTATCTCGTTTTTATCCTTGATCGCCCTCTTCGTGCCTTGCCGTGGGTGTGGCTACAACTGCCCGTGCCCAAGTATGGGGTGCTAAAGGGCCCAAACTTTAGTACACCGACAGGAGCCCCCGGGCCTGGGCCACACATGAGTGCAAAGCGTCGTTGGGCCGGGCCCCAAACAGTGCGCGGGCACGCGTAGTAGGGGATAACTGCTATAATCTTCTCATCTGTCGTGATCAGTGGCCCATGAATAGCCTTTATTCATGGGATGGTAATTGCCATTTCATGCTTCCCACTACGCCCGCCTTTTTCGCCACATACGCCACATGCATGGCGCGGGGTAGGTGGCGGACACGCGGGATATGGGAAGGTGTGCCATGGCAGATACCCATGCGCCTTTGATTGGCGCGGGGAGGGCGGTCGACGACCTCGCTCGTTGCCAATGGCTTTAATGAGCCGGACTCGAAAGGGCCCTTCAGAGAAGGTATAGAGCCAGTCCCCAGCCCTTCCTGCTTGGCTATAAAAGCGGGATCGGGAGGAGAAGGAGGGGCATCCTCTTGAGTCTTCTCTTCTTGTCCGTTCTCCATCCACCATCATGCCGAGAGGGCACAGTCGCAGCCGTCCCTCTGCGGAGGCGACTAGATCTTCCTCTCGCCAAAGAGTCGCGACGGTTAAGGAAGAGCCAAGCGCCCAAGGTGGCTGGACGGGGTCGCGAACGCCGAGGTGGTCGAGGCAGAAGTGGACGTGGAAGTGGGGAACCTGCGGTGCCACCATCTCCTTCTGTTTCGTTGAGTGGCCATGTCGGGGACACGACGCTGGAGTTTATCTTGCAGCTGCGTGAACCGCCGCATAGCCGTCTTCGCCTTCCCGATCCGTTCGCGAGGGTGCTGGAGGTTGACCAGCCATCGAGGTTGAGGCTTCACATGAAGGGATGTTGCAATGGCGATATGTGGGCGAACGTGGAGTTCCCCATCCCTCATGTAATTCTTCTTCGTCGTGGTTGGAAAACCTTCGCACGTGCCCACTACCTGATGAAGGGGCACGCCCTTCACTTCAAATTAGTGGAGCCTGACCTGCTCTCTGCTAAGGTCTTTGGGTGCTCGGGAATCCGGTTAGGGTGCTGCGCGGAGAGCTCGACCGATGACGAAAGCTCCTCCTCGAGCGATAGTGACGAGGAGGAGACCGGTGGGGAGGATGACGGGGACGGGTCCGACTAGACGTCGGGCGTCCCGTCACCAGGCGATGCTGGAAGCACCACCATTTGCACGTGACCTTCTCCCCGGCAGAGCGATTTGCCAGGGGGTAGTTCTTGGCGGTGGCTCCTCAAGCTAGCTCCTTGAACTTCTCGGGGCTGTCGCTTCTGGCGGCTGGCGCTGGAAGGCCGGAGAAGACGAAGAAGGCGGGTGGCTGGCCGTCAAGTCGGAGTATGATGGCATCGACGCCTTCATCTCGTATTGCTGGCCCGCTGCCTCATCTTTCGGCTCCTCCCCCGACACCATCATCACCAGCCCTCTTCTAGACGGCCGCCGGGATGTTCTCTTGGTGTCTTCTGCCGCGTGTACCTCACCTAGGAACTCGTTTTGCCCTCCCGCTATCTTGATCCGCTCCTTGAGGAGAGGGACAAGAAAGGGATTACGGGCATCTTATTTTTTTAGATCTTAAGCCCGCGGGAACTTGCCGAATTTAAACTTTGTAACCCCTTGCTCATGCTTATATTTCGTATGAATTGTACTTGTTAATCAACGTATTAATGAAGAAAAAGGTGTTTGCCAGGTTCTTTTGTGCGTGAGCAAGGCTCACACCAAGGAACGAGTCCTTGTTATTTTTTAAGTAAACAACGCCAGCCGGCAACAGGCCTTGCCGTCCTCCCGCTTTATACCACGACTACGCTCACGCCCTTGGCGGAGGTAGGGGCAAAGTTGGATTAGGCCCTTCGTCTGTCCCCCTTCCATCGCAACTACAACCCAATTCCAGCCCAAAAAAGGGTTTTGGGCATAGGAAGGAGGGAGCACGGTGGCATGGGATCGAGTGAAGTTTTATACGTTCAAGCTTCATACGGAAGTACGCAGCGGGGAAAAAGGACTTATCTGAATCTGCTGCCCCCGACAGCATTGGCTTGCCGGGGTCAGGGTATCAGTTCGTCTCCTTTCCTCCAAAAAGTTCCGCTGAAGCGCCCGTGCGGTCTGCAAACCAGAAAGGACTAGAAGGGACAAAGAGACATACACTCGACCTCTATGCTAGGGGTTAGTTGCCACTAAGCACTATCAACCCTACCAGAGAGAAACTAAACCTAACATGCATGCTAATTCTTAGGGCGCCATCGCTTCGTTTATTCATCTGTTGCTCAGGGTCTGCGCTTGGCTTTGTACAAAGGGTCACATGCCTTGCCGACAAGGCTTGTACAAAAGGTGGTCTACCGGGGGCCCGGCAACCGCGCCTCATGGGTAAAACTTGCGAAGATGTTCGATGTTCCAGGAGTTGCTCACTGGGATACCATCTTTGGTCTCCAGGCGGACTGCGCCTGGCCTGGTGACTCGTATTACCCGATAAGGGCCTTCTGACTTTGGCGTCAACTTGTTGGAATTCTTGGCCGACTGAATGCACCGAAGAATAAGGTCGCCTTCCTCAAAGCTTCGGGCATGAACCTTGCGGCTATCGTAGCAGCACAAGGCTTGCTGGTAGCGCGCAGCTCGCACAGCAGCCTAAAGACGATCTTCCTCAAGGAGCGTAGCATCATCTTGCCGCAACTGCTCTTGCTCAAGCTCATCATAAGCGAGCACTCGAGGTGACCCGTATGTGAGTTCTGTGGGGAGAACTTCTTCTGCCCCATACACGAGGGAGAAGGGCATCTGGCCGGTGGCTCGATTTGGCATTGTTCTGATTGACCAAAGAACTGCCGGCAACTCGTCAATCCAGCGTCTTCTGCACTTGTGCGGCCTGTCAAAAGTCCTCGTCCTGAGGCCCCGCAACACTTCAGTATTTGCCCTTTCCGCCTGGCCGTTGCTTCGTGGATGTGCAACAGAAGAAAAACATATCTTGCTGCCGAGGTCTTGGACATATTGCATGAAGGTGTGGCTTGTGAACTGCGTGCCGTTGTCGGTGATGACTCTGTTTGGCACACCAAAACGACAAACTAGTCCTTTGAAGAAATTGACGACTGATTGTGTTGTCACCTTTCTCACTGCTTCCACTTCTGGCCACTTTGTGAATTTGTCGATCGCAACGTACAAGTACTCAAAGCCCCCGACAGCACAGGGAAAGGGGCCTAGTATGTCGAGCCCCTAGACTGAAAATGGCCAGGAAAGAGGGATTGTCTGAAGAGCTTGAGCTTGTTGATGGAGTTTCTTCGAATGGAACTGACATGCTTCACACTTGGTTACTAGTGCAGTTGCATCCTCGAGAGAAGTGGGCCAAAAGAAACCTTGCCGGAGTGCCTTGCCGGCAAGGGTTCTTGATCCTATGTGAGAGCCACATATGCCTCCATGTATCTCTGCCAACAGCTCCAGCCCGTCCTCCCGGGGAATGCACTTCAATTTCACACCGTTCGGTCTTTTCCTGTACAGGATGTCGTCCACAAACTGGTACATGGCAGACCGAGGGGCTACTTTCTCCGCTTCTTCCTGTTCCTCAAGGAGTTCCCCTGTTTGGAGGAACTGAACGGTGTGCCATGACCATGCCGGAGCCTGAGGCTCGACGGCAAGGACTAGAGGCATGTCTTCTGCCATGGGAGCGGTTGTCTCTACGGCAAGGGCTTGAGGCCCTGCCGGAGCCTGTCGCTCCCCGGCAAGCTTGGCGTCCCCGTCAACATCCTTGCCGGCGGCTCCTGGGAGCTCGGGGGGAAAGTACTTGCCGGGGCCCGATTTTCTTCGCTTATTCTGTCCTGCCGATGGTTCAACGGATGGCTGAGTTAGTTGGAGCACAAAGGTCCCTGGCTCCACAGGTAACTTGAGGTCAGCACGTTTTGACAGGTCGTCAGCAATGCTGTTCTCTGCTCGAGGAACATGCTCTGCTTGTAGACTGTCAAAACGCTCTTCCAACTTCCTCACTTCATCTACCTAAGCTTCCATCAGCGGGCTCTGTTAATCCTTGTTCACTTGCTTCACTACGAGTTGCGAATCCCCACGGACGATCAACTTTTTGATCCCAAGATCTGCCACGATCCTGAGACTGGCAAGCAGCCCCTCATACTCCGCGGTGTTGTTCGTCGATCTCTCCCGGGGGAAGTGCATTAGGACTACGTACTTGAGGTGCTCTTCGGTGGGCGTGACAAGCAGCACACCGGCACCGGCGCCTTGTAGCGAGAAAGCCCCATCAAAGTACATAATCCAGTTGCGGCTTGTTTCCTTGCCGGGGAGAGTGGTCCCTTGAATTTCTTCATCAGGCGTTGAGGTCCATTCTGTGATGAACTCCACCAAGACTCTGCTCTGGATTGTCGAAGTGCTTTCAAACCTGAGACCGAAGCTTGACAGTTCCAACGCCCATTCCACAATCCTTCGGGTTGCATCTGGGTTGTGCAAGATCCGTTGCAACAGGAAGTGAGTGATGACGGTGATCTCATGTGCTTGAAAATAATGACGCAGCTTCCTCGAGGCCATAAGGAGGCTGAAGAGCAACTTCTGCATGCCAGAGTATCTTGATCTAGCCCCCTGCAAGAGGGAGCTGACAAACTAAACTAGGTGCTGCATCATCTTCTTCCTTTGTATCACTTCGTTTGCTTGTGCAGATCCTGCCTCGCTGGCGCCAGACTCTGCCAGGGCTCCTGCCTTGCCGGTGCCAGACTTTGCAGGGGGTCCTGCCTACTGGCACCAGACCCTACCGGGGGGAGCTCTGGTTCATCATCCGATAGTCTTGCCACTGCTACCGCCTCTTTGTCAACTTCCCTCTGTGCCACTAGTGCATCACTTACCACTTGATTCGTTGCCGCTAGATATAGCAGCATTGGCTCTTGCAGTTTAGGCGCAACTAGTATTGGTGTAGAGGGGAGGTACCTCTTCAAATCCTGCAGCGCTGCCTCGGCCTTCGGGGTCCATTTCATGGGTCCTGCCTTTTTCAAAATCTTGAAGAAAGGGAGGGCGCGCTCAACAGATTTGGAGATGAACCTACTTAAAGCATCAACGCAGCCAGCAAGCCGAAGCACATCTTTGACTCGCCTTGGTGCTTCAATCTGCTCAATTGCCTTGATCTTGTCGGGGTTCACTTTGATCCCACGCTGAGACACAAAGAACCCGAGAAGTTTGCCGGATGGAACACCGAACACACACTTCTCAGGGTTGAGCTTGAGATTGATCTTGCACAAATTTTCAAATGTTTCTTCCAAATCTTGCACAAGTGTTGCCCTGTCCTTGGTTTTGACCACTATTGCATCCATGTAAGCTTCCATATTTCTATGGAGTCGGGGCTCAAAACCAATCTAAACTGCTCTTGCGAATGTCGAACCAGCACTTTTCAACCCGAAAGGCATTCGTATAAACCAACACGTACCACATGGGGTGATAAAGGCGGTCTTCTCTTCATCTTCCTTCGTCATAAAGATTTGGTGGTATCTTGAATAGGCGTCAAGGAACGACAGCAGGTCGCACCCGGCAGTGGAGTCCACGATCTGGTCAATGCGCGGCTAAGGGAAAGGATCCTTTGGGCAGGCTTTATTGATATCCGCATAATCAATGCACAACCTCCATTTCCCATTTGCCTTGCGCACCACCACCGGATTGGCCAACCATGTTGGGTGGAGCACTCCTCTGACCAAGCCTGCAGCTTCCAACTTCCTAATTTCCTTGATGATAAACTCTTGCCGCTCCAAAGCATGCTTCCTGACCTTCTGCTTGACGGGCCGCGCATGAGGATAGACAGCAAGGTGGTGCTCAATCACCTTCCTGGGAACGCCGGGGATGTCAGATGCTCGCCATGCAAACACATCGACATTCGCCTGTAGGAAGGCGACGAGCGTGCTTTCCTATTTGCTATCGAGGGTGGAGCTTATAGTGAAAGCTCCGCCCATGCCGTCCTCCTTGACGGGCACCTTCTTGGTCTCTGGTGATGCAGCCTTGGATTCCTTGCTCTTGCCGGTGGAGCTCTCTGGTACGTCCTCAACGGGGACGCAACACTCTGAGGAGGTGCGTTTGCCGGAGTGGGTGCAAGAGGCTTGGCCGGGGCCAGAAGCCTTGCCGGTGACTGAGGTCTTGCCGGTCCTATTCCCCTTGGGGGCTCCAGTGGCAGGAGCAAGTGCTTTGGCGGCAGGTGCCACCACCGCCTCTCGGTAGAGCTGGTCAGCACAAATGAGCGCATCCTTCTTGTCGGAGCCGACAGTGATGATGCTCATCTGGCTGGGCATCTTCAGCATGTTGTAGGCATAATGTGATGCTGCCATAAACTTGCCCAGTGCTGGGCGGCCAAGGATCCCGTTATATGGCAACGGGATCTTGGCTACATCAAAATCGATCTTCTCTGTCCTGTAGTTCAACTTGCCACCAAATGTAACTGGTAGTGTGATCTTACCTTTGGGCTGGCTTCTCCCCGGATTGATCCCTTGAAACGTGCCCGTCTCCTCGAGATCTCCCTTGGGGATCTGCAACCTCTTAATCACTTGGGGCGAGATCAAGTTCAGACCGGCCCCACCGTCCACTAGCATTTTCATCACCTTGAGGTTGCGAATTGTTGGTGAAACCAACAACGGCAAGCACCCGACCGGGGTTGTGCGATCAGGGTGATCCTCGGCGTCGAAAATGATAGGCGTGTTGGACCATTTCAGTGGCTTCTGGGCGTCGATCGATGGCTCCGCTGCATTGATCTCGCGCGCCCATTGTTTAGGCTGGCGGTAAGAAGAATGCAACAAGGCGCCACCATCGATACACATGGCTTCTGTGGCCTTTTGAAATTCTTGGTCATTGGACTCGTCGTCCTCTTCGTGGTCATCATCCCCCTCTTTCTTGTCGCGGCCTTGAGCAGGCCTCTCTTGTTGCTTTTCCTTGCCGCGGCACCCTCCTCGGCCATCGCACTTCTTGCCGGACCCCTCGGCACCATCCAGGCCCTTCTCCTTGTCCCGTCTTTCATACTCAGCTTTCTGCCTCTCCACAAGCTGCTCAACTTGCCGGCAGTTCTGGAGGTCATGGCCCTTGGTGCGATGGATCTTGCAATATTGCTTGTCGGAGCCCTCCGACTTGTCAGCAGCCGCCAAGTCCTAGCAGGCGTGTAACGCCCACGATGCGGCTATATCTCCCACGCGTCGAGGCACGACTTAGAGGCATAACCGCATTGTGGTTTTGTCGCAAGAAGGGTCATCTTCACACAATCCCATGTAATGAACAAGAATGGGATAAAGAGTGTTGGCTTACAATCGCCACTTCACACAATACATAAATAAATTCATACATCAATCAGAGTACACACATAGGTCCGACTACGGAACCAAAATAAAAGAAGACAACCCCAAATGCTAGATCCCTGATCGTCCCAACTGGGCTCCACTACTGATCATTAGAAAACGAAACATAGTAACGACCAAGGTCCTCGTCGAACTCCCACTTGAGTTCGGTAGCATCACTTGCACTGGTATCCTCGGCACCTGCAACTGTTTGGAAGTATCTCTGAGTCACGAGGACTCAGCAATCTCACACCCGCGGGATCAAGACTATTTAAGCTTATGGGTAGGAGAAGGTAGTGAGGTGGAGCTGCAGCAAGCACTAAGCATATATGGTGGCTAACATACGCGAATAAGAGCGAGAAGAGAAGCAACGGAACGGTCGTCAACTAGTAGTGACCAAGAAGTGATCCTGAACTCCTACTTACGTCAAACATAACCCAAAAGTCGTGTTCACTTCCCGGACTACGCCGAAAAGAGACCATCACGGCTACACACGCGGTTGATGCGTTTTAATTAAGTCAAGTGTCAAGTTCTCTACAACCGGACATTAACAAATTCCCATCTGCCACATAACCGCGGGCACGGCTTTCGAAAGATAATACCCTGCAGGGGTGTCCCAACTTAGCCCATTATAAGCTCTCACGGTCAACGAAGGATAAACCTTCTCCCGGGAAGACCCGATCAGTCTCGGAATCCCGGTTTATAAGACATCTCGACAATGGTAAAACAAGACCAGCAAAGCGGCCCGATGTGTCGACAATCCCGATAGGAGTCGCACGTACCTCGTTCTCAGGACACACCGGATGAACACTACGTACAACTAAAACCAGCCCTCAAG
>NC_057805.1:161646663-161680122 GCF_018294505.1 Triticum aestivum
TAAGATGACCCTTGAGTCTGCAGAACCCAAGAGAAAAAGGGATAGGTGGTAGCAAATGGTAAAACCAAGGTTGGGCCTTGCTGGAGGAGTTTTATTCAAAGCGAACTGCCAAGGGGGTCCCATAAATCACCCAACCGCGTAAGGAACGCAAAATCAAGGAACATAACACCGGTATGACGGAAACTAGGGCGGCAAGAGTGGAACAAAACACCAGGCATAAGGCCGAGCCTTCCACCCTTTACCAAGTCTATAGATGCATTAATTTAAAAAAAGAGATATTGTGATATCCCAACATATCCATGTTCCAACATGGAGCAAACTTCATCTTCACCTGCAACTAGCAACACTATAAGAGGGGCTGAGCAAAGCGGTAACATAGCCAAACAACGGTTTGTTGGGAAAGGTGGGTTAGAGGCTTGACATGGCAATATGGGAGGCATGATATAGCAAGTGGTAGGTAGCGCGGCATAGCAATAGAGCGAACAACTAGCAAGCAAAGATAGAAGTGATTTCGAGGGTATGGTCATCTTGCCTGAAATCCCGCAAGGACGAAGAACGAGTCCATGAAGAAGACAAACGGATGTAGTCGAACGAATCCTCACAACTCCGGAACGAAACCGAAGGTAACGAGAGAAGCAACCCGGAAAGAAACAACCAACATAATAAACAACCACCACATACACATGGCATGATGCATGTCCGATTTAATGAGGCATGGCATGGCAAAATGCAACAAACAGTACTACAAATTAAGTGGAGCTCAATATGTAACAAGTTGCATATTGACGAAACACCACATACGATTATTTATTTCTCTCTCGGTTATGTACCCAACAATGTTAAATGTTATTAAACATGGCAAGAGGTGAAGCATAGTAAGACTATCTATCTAGGCAAGTTTAAATGAGGCCGGAACAACAAATAACAATTCCGGAAAATCCCCACATCAATTATTTAGATTTGGTACTTGTCTGCCTAAACCATATTTTATTGTTGTTAAACAGGAAAATAAAGTGCACCAAGTTAATCTATGCATTTATCCACCCCATTTACATATAAAGTTTATTTAAAACCGAGCTACGGTTATTTAGTTATGAAATAAATCATTTTAACATGGCATTTAAGCAAAATTAAACAAACAACATTTTAAACATTTTAAACAAGGATGAAAATGGCATAATGTGAAACTAGACAAAATTCTAAGCACTTTACATATTAAAATCATTTTAATCCGATGCACGGTTAATTAGTTATTAGATGCATGAACATTAGGGGTTTTTCTGTAAAACAGCAACTTCTCGGTTAATTAGCAAACCGTTCCGTGAAAAAAACATGGATAGGGCTGAATCTGGCTGGCCCAACATGCACAGGAGAGGGCTGGAGGGGGCTACTCACCCATTGGCCAAGCCCAGCTCGGTGAGGAGGGCGCTGGCTGGGCCGGGTCAACGGGCGCAGGGACTTGGCGCTGCGTGCGTTCCAGGAAGACGAGCGGTGGCTGCGCCGGTGCTTCCGGCGACGGCAGACAGCGGAACGACCACCGGAGGCGGGGCGAGGTCGAGGGGAACCGATTCCCGATGGTGGGAGGCGGATCCGGCGAGGCCAGGGCCGTGGGGGTCGGGGACGACCCGATCTGTGCGGCGTCGGCGGCGGAAGTCCATGGGCGGCGGCGGCTGTTGCTCCCTGGTGCAGCACAAGAGAGAGAGAGGGAGGGAGATGAGCACGGGCAGCAGGTGAAGGAAAGAAGAAGGAACGGGAGGAAGGAGGCGCGAGGCGAGGCAGGGGAGTGGGATGGCCTACTGGAGGTGGCGCCTGCTCGCCGGAGACGTGGGAACTACTGCTGCTTGCGGGGGTGCTCGGGGCAGGGACTTGAGGACGCGCGTGGTCATGCTCCAGGAGGTGCTCGAAGCAGGGGATGCAGGGGCGCGGTTCCCGTTGGAGCTCGAGGGAGAGGGCTGCGTGCACTCAGGCGCGGCTGTGGGTTGGTTTGGAGCTGAAAACGAGGGAGATGGTCGGAGGCTGCTGGTGGATTTTTGGATCGGGAGCGATCCCAAGGAAGAGGGTGGCGGCGGCCGAGTGGGCAGGGGGAGGATTTGATGGATGGTACGGCATCTAGGGTTAGGTGTCTATATATAGCGAGGGGATTAGATTAGGGGTTATCTGGGCCTCCGATTTAAATCGGACGGTCAAGAAAAAATAAGCTAGGAGAGTCCAACAAAGAAAACGGTGATGTTCTATAGATGTTTGGGGATGATCCGAATCCAACGGTGACAACAACCCGGGTCGGATTCGGGTAAGTTTCGGACGCGCACGCGAGAGGTTTGCGGGATGTGCAGAGAGGTTAGGAAGCCAGGCAAGAAGGAAACAAAAATCTGGTTGGTCTCGGAATGGTCAAAGAAGGCAAGGGGAACGCGGCAACTACGAGCGACTACAAGATTATGAAAACATGCGGATGCAATGCGAATGATGTGATGATGAATGCAACAAACAAATAAATAACACAACTGGCACGCAAAACAAGGAAGACATCTGGAGCGTCGGTCTCGGGGCGTCACAACACTCCACCACTACAAGAGGATCTTGTCCCGAGATCTAGGATGGCACCGGAGAGAAACGGAAGAGGAAGAGGTAAGACAAAGTTGCTTCTTCGACAAATGAGTGAAACCAAAGAACCTTGAGAGGTCGCAAAGCTTGAAGAAATGACACGACGGAGGTGAACAAATTTTAAAACACTCCATTCAGCAAGAGGAACAAGGAACATTACAAGAACCTTGTAGGTTGAAGAATATGGAACAAGAGCTTAACGGATCAAAAGGAATATGAAAGCACACCGGTAGAAAAGAGAAACAAGGAACTCCGTGTGAACCTTGGAGTTTGCAAAGCTATGAATGACGAGAACAATGGACGAGAAGTACATGCGAGCACTCCGGTTGAAACGAGATGTACAAGGAACGATAATTATCAATTACGACAACACTCCGGTTGGAAATGGAAGGCATAGAATATGAACTTGGCAAAAAGAAAGCACTTGGATGAGACTCCGTTTAGAAGAGGAATAATAGACACAACACTCCGGTTAAAACAAGATAAGGAAGGAATAAGAATGATATAATTTGGACAACACTCCGACTGAAAATGGAAGGAATTAACATGAACTTGAGAAGATGGGATGATACTTGATGAAATCAACAACACTCTGCCTCCGGAACTATTGAAAACGAGAAGGAAAACTTGATAAGATGAAAAGAAATTGAGGAGATGACACAACACTCCGGTTAAATGGTTAGCATGAAAAGAACACGATCCTCACAAATCGAGATGATGAGTGAAGAGAGCAACATCACAATGCCTCCGGAAAAAAGAATAGAAGATAGATCATTGGAATAACAGAAGGGAGAAGAAAATGCCAACTTCTGCTACAAATGAGCTTGGAAAGCATCCTCCCAAGAAGGTTATAACGGAGTTGTTGGGAAATCAACAACGAAAAGAACAAGCTTGTTGTGGGCTTATGGAACACATCTCAAAATTATGAGGTGACAACCCGCCACTAACGGAAACAATTGCTTGCTTGAGATCAACGAAGAGATGAAAACCTCTCTCGCCGAGAGGATAGGAGAAAACTTGGATCGTTGATAGACACCACAATTAGCAACATTCCTTAGGGAAGGCTTTAGGTGAAATATAACCCAACATAACTCCAACAAAGAGATTGATGTGTTGAAAGATCTCCTGTGCGAAGAGAAAAAAATGGTGGGTTTAAATATCTCATTCCTTACAACTTGTGAATCATGAAACATGAAGGAAATTATCAACAATGACATAACACCACCTCAAAAGATAAGAGAGAAATAATTGCACTTCGGAATGCGAGATGAAGAATGCTTGAACTCCTCAAGACAAACATGTGTTGAGCATCATGTTTATTTTAGAGTATAGCTTGACGGATCATAACTTCGAGAGAAATCTTGAAGAACAATTGAAGAATGAAAAGAATCTTTGATGAACCACCATGTAGAGCCTCCATGAAGAACTCCGGTAATAAAAGGATGATAAAAAGAAAGAGAAGTTGACAACACAAGGTGAAGCCTTGCAATGATTTAGATGGAGCTTCGGGATGATATAACCGATAAAACTTGGAACTCCAGAAAGAAAAGATGAACAACTTGGAACCGAGAATTTGATATCATGAACGAACTCCGGAAGAAGGAATTAATCACTTGGAGGTAACAAGAGTAAGAATTACATTACGCGTATCCTTCACCAATTTAGATTGATGACAAACAACGGATTTGGCATACTACTTATTCTCGTAGAAAGGATTAAGATAGATATTGCGCAAACTTGGGAAGGTCTTCATCGAACCACCGGTAGGATTGAAACAACGAATAAATTGATATGATAACGAAGGAAGAGAAATCTTGAACGAACCACCGCGAGAATTGAAAAAAAAACAAAGTAAAGGGGTGAATCACCGGTAAGAATTAGAGAACGAATGAAGATACTTGAGGGAATTTGATACACGAGAACGAAGAGATCATGAGCTGATTAGAGAATACATGAACGATGCACCGGAAGAATAAGGAGATGAACGAAGAGACCTCAATTTAGAATAATTGGAGAATGAAGCTGAAAACTTAGAACGAAGAAATCTTCTGAAATGATGGCCTTTGGATGATCAAGAAATGAAACAACTCATGAAATGCTCCGGATGGGTAAGAAAAGAATTGCGCGATTGGAAACAATTATGAGAGGATGGCATAAGCTAGAACTATGAATTTTTAAGAGAGTGGACCAAGATTTAGGAGAAATCCTTCTTCGGTCTTCAAATGTTGAGAATCATGATGAGAAACACCACCATGAATTATTGAGGCACCCTGGAACAATGGATAATAAAAATGATGAACCAACAATGAAAGAATTTGAAAGATCTTGGAGAAAGACATTTGACTGATGATAATTCATTCTTACGTCAAACTTCGAAAAGAATTTGGGAATAACTCCAGAAAAATTAGAAGAGTCAGGTAAGATCCTGGGAAAAGACCTGTGGGTTAGGGCCCACTCAAAAGAAACAATGTTGGAATGATTTAAAAGAAAGATTGCGCCGGTAGAATTAAATGGCTTGAATGAGGTAACAACCTCGAAATAGTTTAAACGGATCAAGAATGGAAGCTTGAATTTTTTGAGATATCTTTAGCGCTCCGGATACAAATGAATGGCGAAAAATGGATGATTAAGAGGTGCACCGGCATGAGAAAACACTTGAAACGAGGAAAAGAATACGATCAACACTGAAAGCTTGACTTGAGTCCATTGGAGAAGAAAAAGAACGAAGAATAATAAACTTAAAGCTCCGTTAGTATCTTCCTGAGAGTCACCGGATAAGAACGTTGATTGAAAAGAATGAAGAAACTTCACCTCCATAAGATGGATACATGATTAAGAAATTTGAGTCCTTGAAGAAAGAGGGTGGGAGGGCGGGAAAACAAAGGCAACTTGGGGCAGATGAAACAAACAATGTTGAGAAAACTTATTATTGATCTTCCGAATGGGGAGAATGATGGGATCATCTCGAAGAGAAACACACCGGTTGGAAATAGAATTAAGGTGGCAAACTCGATGATCACGAAGGATTAGTATCCACATAGGAATATGAGAACACCGCTTAGAATAAGGTATGGAATCAACACTTGTCATTGAAGCAACTCGAATACCACAAAACAAAACAAAAAACAAAGGATTTGGCTTGCAAAATAAGCCGGAACAAACATATGATAGAGATTTCGTCCGAAGTTTTCGTGGTGGGGCCCACACGGGCTCGATCGTACAACACCATCATGTACAAGGCAGTGCACATGACATACAAAGCGTCCCCGAGTCGGCATATCCAAGGACTCTTTAAGACACTACGAGACCACTTTAAACCAACTGTGGAAAGGTGGACCACTAGACGTCGAACCCCAATCTCATATCATGCATCTGTCGGAAAGATATCCTAGGACCTACTTGAATTCCCACTTATAAACTCCCGAAACTTTCTGGTTATGCAATCTGGTGTTGGGGATACAGGGGACACAAAATATATCACCCAAACTAACAATCCCTAGATCCAGCTGTATCCATCCGTCAACACATAACCAAGAAACCTTCGGAAATCATTTACCTCAACCTTCGAAAAGCATCCGTTATACGAGTTATGGAAATACTCCCGAACTCCCGCCCCAGTACTGGGTGGCGTCGAGGTGATCTCACCAACAACTGCATAAAAGAGATTTTCGATGTCGGCGAAACTCAGGTATTCCAGAACTGCAACGATAAAATTGTGACGACAACACCTCGGAGCTCAACTCCCCGGGACACTGCCACAACCCCTAAATGTCAGGAGGCACCAAGAACAATGTTCTCGTCACAAAACCATCGGAACAATTCCAAGATACCCGCGTGATCCTAAATTTTTTTTAGTGAAATTTGAGGAGAGAAAAGCCAAAACTTCTACATCAGGAGACCTCACCAGAGCGACGAAGGGATTGAGGAGTAAAAAGAATCCTACTCTCCGATATATATAATCCTAAGGATCAAAACATTTTTGTTCTAGACTCAACAACGTCAGCGATTCGATCAAGCAGGGGGCCCCTAAGTCGGGGATGGCTCTGATTACCAACTTGTAACGCCCACGATGCGGCTATATCTCCCACGCGTCGAGGCACGACTTAGAGGCATAACCGCATTGTGGTTTTGTCGCAAGAAGGGTCATCTTCACACTATCCCATGTAATGAACAAGAATGGGATAAAGAGTGTTGGCTTACAATCGCCACTTCACACAATACATAAATAAATTCATACATCAATCAGAGTACACACATAGGTCCGACTACGGAACCAAAATAAAAGAAGACAACCCCAAATGCTAGATCCCTGATCGTCCCAACTGGGCTCCACTACTGATCATTAGAAAACGAAACATAGTAACGACCAAGGTCCTCGTCGAACTCCCACTTGAGTTCGGTAGCATCACTTGCACTGGTATCCTCGGCACCTGCAACTGTTTGGAAGTATCTCTGAGTCACGAGGACTCAGCAATCTCACACCCGCGGGATCAAGACTATTTAAGCTTATGGGTAGGAGAAGGTAGTGAGGTGGAGCTGCAGCAAGCACTAAGCATATATGGTGGCTAACATACGCGAATAAGAGCGAGAAGAGAAGCAACGGAACGGTCGTCAACTAGTAGTGACCAAGAAGTGATCCTGAACTCCTACTTACGTCAAACATAACCCAAAAGTCGTGTTCACTTCCCGGACTCCGCCGAAAAGAGACCATCACGGCTACACACGCGGTTGATGCGTTTTAATTAAGTCAAGTGTCAAGTTCTCTACAACCGGACATTAACAAATTCCCATCTGCCACATAACCGCGGGCACGGCTTTCGAAAGATAATACCCTGCAGGGGTGTCCCAACTTAGCCCATTATAAGCTCTCACGGTCAACGAAGGATAAACCTTCTCCCGGGAAGACCCGATCAGTCTCGGAATCCCGGTTTATAAGACATCTCAACAATGGTAAAACAAGACCAGCAAAGCGGCCCGATGTGTCGACAATCCCGATAGGAGTCGCACGTACCTCATTCTCAGGACACACCGGATGAACACTACGTACAACTAAAACCAGCCCTCAAGTTTCCCCGAGGTGGCGCTGCAAGTGGCTCTAGTTTGGACCAACACTCCGAGGAGCACTGGCCCGGGGGGGGGGGGTAAAATAAGATGACCCTTGAGTCAGCAGAACCCAAGGGAAAAAGGGATAGGTGGTAGCAAATGGTAAAACCAAGGTTGGGTCTTGCTGGAGGAGTTTTATTTAAAGCGAACTGCCAAGGGGGTCCCATAAATCACCCAACCGCGTAAGGAACGCAAAATCAAGGAACATAATACCGGTATGACGGAAACTAGGGCGGCAAGAGTGGAACAAAACACCAGGCATAAGGCCAAGCCTTCCACCCTTTACCAAGTATATAGATGCATTAATTTTAAAAAAGAGATATTGTGATATCCCAACATATCCATGTTCCAACATGGAGCAAACTTCATCTTCACCTGCAACCAGCAACGCTATAAGAGGGACTGAGCAAAGCGGTAACATAGCCAAACAACGGTTTGCTGGGAAAGGTGGGTTAGAGGCTTGACATGGCAATATGGGAGGCATGATATAGCAAGTGGTAGGTAGCGCGACATAGCAATAGAGCGAACAACTAGCAAGCAAAGATAGAAGTGATTTCGAGGGTATGGTCATCTTGCCTGAAATCCCGCAAGGACGAAGAACGAGTCCATGAAGAAGACAAACGGATGTAGTCGAACGAATCCTCACAACTCCGGAACGAAACCGAAGGTAACGAGAGAAGCAACCCGGAAAGAAACAACCAACATAGTAAACAACCACCACATACACATGGCATGATGCACAAACAAGTATGATGCATGTCCGATTTAATGAGGCATGGCATGGCAAAATGCAACAAACAATACTACAAATTAAGTGGAGCTCAATATGTAACAAGTTGCATATTGACGAAACACCACATACGATTATTTAGTTCTCTCTCGGTTATGTACCCAACAATGTTAAATGTTATTAAACATGGCAAGAGGTGAAGCATAGTAAGACTATCTATCTAGGCAAGTTTAAATGAGGCCGGAACAACAAATAACAATTCCGGAAAATCCCCACATCAATTATTTAGATTTGGTACTGTTCTGCCTAAAACCATATTTTATTGTTGTTAAACAGGAAAATAAAGTGCACCAAGTTAATCTATGCATTTATCCACCCCATTTACATATAAAGTTTATTTAAAACCGAGCTACGGTTATTTAGTTATGAAATAAATCATTTTAACATGGCATTTAAGCAAAATTAAACAAACAGCATTTTAAACATTTTAAATAAGGATGAAATGGCATAATGTGAAACTAGACAGAATTCTAAGCATTTTACATATTAAAATCATTTTAATCCGATGCACGGTTAATTAGTTATTAGATGCATGAACATTAGGGGTTTTTCTGTAAAACAACAACTTCTCGGTTAATTAGCAAATCATTCCGTGAAAAAAAATGGGTAGGGCTGAATCTGGCTGGCCCAACATGCACAGGAGAGGGCTGGAGGGGGCTGCTCACCCATGGGCCAATCCCAGCTCGGTGAGGAGGGCGCTGGCTGGGCCGGACAGGGATGAGGCCCACGAGGCCGGGTCAACGGGCGCAGGGATTTGGCGCTGCGTGCGTTCTAGGAAGACGAGTGGTGGCTGCGCCGGTGCTTCCGGCGACGGCAGATAGCGGAACGACCACCGGAGGTGGGGGCGAGGTCAAGGGGAACCGATTCCCGACGGTGGGAGGCGGATCCAGCGAGGCCAGGGCCATGGGGGTCGGGGACGACCTGATCTGTGCGGCGTCGGCGGCGGAAGTCCATGGGCGGCGGCGGCTGCTGCTCCCTGGTGCAGCACAAGAGAGAGAGAGAGGAAGGGAGATGAGCACGGGCAGCAGGTGAAGGAAAGAAGAAGGAACGGGAGGAAGGAGGCGCGAGGCGAGGCAGGGGAGTGGGATGGCCTGCTGGAGGTGGCGCCTGCTCGCCGGAGACGTGGGAACTGCTGCTGCTTGCGGGGGTGCTCGGGGCAGGGACTTGAGGACGCGCGTGGTCATGCTCCAGGAGGTGCTCGAAGCAGGGGATGCAGGGGCGCGGTTCCCGTTGGAGCTCGAGGGAGAGGGCTGCGTGCACTCAGGCGCGGCTGTGGGTTGGTTTGGAGCTGAAAACGAGGGAGATGGTCGGAGGCTGCTGGTGGATTTTTGGATCGGGAGCGATCCCAAGGAAGAGGGTGGCGGCGGCCGACTGGGCGGGGGGAGGATTTGACGGATGGGACGACATCTAGGGTTAGGTGTCTATATATAGCGAGGGGATTAGATTAGGGGTTATTTGGGCCCTCCGATTTAAATCGGATGGTCAAGAAAAAATAAGCTAGGAGAGTCCAACAAAGAAAACGGTGATGTTTTATAGATGTTTGGGGATGATCCGAATCCAACGGTGACAACAACCCGAGTCGGGTTCGGGTAAGTTTCGGACGCGCACGCGAGGGGTTTGCGGGATGTGCAGAGAGGTTAGGAAGCCAGGCAAGAAGGAAACAAAAATCTGGTTGGTCTCGGAATGGTCAAAGAAGGCAAGGGGAACACGGCAACTACGAGCGACTACAAGATTATGAAAACATGTGGATGCAATGCAAATGATGCGATGATGAATGCAACAAACAAATAAATAACACAACTGGCACACAAAACAAGGAAGACATCTGGAGCGTCGGTCTCGGGGCGTCACAAGGCGGCACACCCGGAAACTTCCTTGCCGGTGATGTCAACCTTGGCCTTCTTGGCGGTGCCGGGGTTGCCGGATTCCTCGACGGCAAGCACGGTCTTGCCCCTGCGCTTCCTATTGCGTCGTCAGCCTTTCTTTGCTGGGGCGACTACCTCTTCGTCTCGAGAATCGCTTCCCGTGCCGGCATCTTCGCCGGGGGTACTTCCTCCCTTCGTCAGCACAAGCACATCTGTCGGCCAAAACATATAGTTCGGCAATATCCCTAACCTTGTTCATGGCCAGCTCTTCACGCATCTTGCGGTTGCGCACGTTCTGATGGAACGCGCTGATGACAGCGGCATGATGAACATCTGGGATGTTGTATTGCACATGGCTGAATCTCTGTATGTACTTGCGCAGGGATTCGCCATCCTTTTGGGGAATGAGGTGCAAATCACTTGCCTGGCCAGGAGCTTGATGGCCTTCGGTAAAGGTGCCAACAAACTCGTGGAACAGGTCCGACCAAGAGGAGATGAAATCTACTGGCAGGTGCATCAACCACGACCTGACGTTGGGTTTGAGCACCAACGGGAAGTAGTTGGCGAGCACCTTGCCGTCTCGAGCCCCGACAACTTGCATCGCAATGGTGTATATGCTTAGGAACTCGGACGAATGGGTCTTGCCGTCGTACTTCCCTGGGACCTCGGGTTTGAACATCCGGGTAGTGGGCCACTGGAACTGCCACAACTCACGGGTAAAAGCTGGACAACCTACCTCGTAAGGCAGGTCACCAGAATCCCCCGACGCAGGCCTGTACGCAGTGGGCCCTACACTCCTATTAGATTGATGGCGTGCTTCCCGTCGCCGCACGATGGTAGTTCGAGCGTCCTCTTTAACCCGCTCCCGAAGAACTTGACATTGGTCACGATCGGACGAAGCCGTGGATCCATCATCACGGGCGTCGACCCGCCGAGCTGGCGACCGTTGCTGTCGTGGCGGAGGGGAGTGCACTGTGGTTGCGGCGCCTCCGGCCCTTCCGCCGTCGGCACGCGCCGGCTGGGTGGACCGACGCCGCGAGGGGCCTGCCTCCTGGTATTGATCTTTATTGGTGTGGCCAATAAGGCTCTGGATAGCAGCCCTTCACTCTTCTTGCTTCTCCGCAGCAGGAGGGAAGTCGAGGAGTAGCTGGCATAGGTGGCAACGACAAGCGCTAGGAACGGGAGGTGCTCGGACTTCTAACCATGTTAGAAGGAGCGCCGTCACGGTTCCGCGGCTGTGCGCCGTCTTGACCAGCATCTTGGCGTGCATGCCGGCCCTGTGCATCTCGAGAATGATGCAGAGGGCTCTTCCCACGGCGGCGCCCGGGGTCACCCACGTCGCGGCACTGCTCGACGTGCACGACCTGGGAGGACCGCGGCGTGAGCGCTGGCGGGGATGTCTTGGAGGTCCCCACGCCGCCCTTAGGCACCACGGCCCCGTTCTTGGACGCAGCGGCGTGCGGCTCGTTGTCTTGGGAATGAATGACGCTCCTCGCCTGGCTTTGATTGCCAGAGTGTCGTGGATGCTTGTGAGCCACACCTCCGCCACCATCCACGACTACCCCGTCGCCTGTCCACGCTGGTACGGGCGGATCGGCTCCAGACGAACCGATCGCCGTGATCCCCTTCTTCTTGGGAGCCATGGTGATCGAGGAAACGACATGCTAACCGCCAGATCAGGTTTGCCAAACTCTCTTCGCCCCTGCCTGGCGTGCCAAAGATGTCGGTGGTAACACGTGGATCCCTTCTACAGTTTGGCAGGGAAGAGGGGTCGTGCAAAGAGCAGATAATGATCAACACGATGGATTTTTACCCAGGTTCGGGCTGCTGAGAAGCATAAAACCCTAGTCCTGCTTGAGTGTATATTCTGTGTTCTTGAGCTTCGGCTCGCTGCTACGCATGCAAGCTGAGTTGAGAGGTTCAAAAGTCCGAATCCTCCTCCAGTACGCCATGGGCCTCCTTTTATATGTCCAAGGGGTTGCCACAGTGGCACACAGGAGGTGTAAAGTTGCCACAGTGCCTATGTTTATCATCGGCGTCTTAGGACAAACGCATTAAATGCGTTGCTTATGTGCCCTTTAGCTTTATCGGGGACGGGAGTAGAACCCGTCCCATCCGTTGCCGCCCCGCTCCATCTTGACACGCGTCCATGCCGACGAGGCATGCAGTGCCAAGTTGGCTGGCCAGCTGCTGCGCTGGAGAGGTGGCAGGATCTTCACGAAGATCTGCATGCCACCACGCAGGCGCTTGCTAGGCTGGCAGGCCGGCCACTGCGTTGGAGTGGTGATGGGGTGGCGGAGCCTTGCCGCGGTCTTGCCGATGTCCCCGGCAAGGATCTTGCCGGGGCCTCGCAGATGTCCTTGACAAGGATCTTGCCAGGCACTTCGTCTTCTGGCCTTCGCAAAGATCTACACGCCACTACACGCGCACGTCCCTGAGTCTTGGCTTTAACGTTGTCGATGGTGTCAGAGCTCTCAACCTCAAGGGTGGTGCTCTTGTTAGTGCCCTGCAAGTCGTCCCAGTAAGGATCTTGCCAGGGTCTCGCAAGCCGTCCCGACAAGGATGTTGCCGGGGGTCCAGCTCGTCCTCTGTTCTCTGGCTTGGCCGTGTCTCTTCGCCTTGTATCTCATTTTTATACTTGATCGCCCTCTTTGTGCCTTGCCGTGGGTGTGGCTACGACTGCCCGTGCACAAGTATGGGGTGCTAAAGGGCCCAAACTTTAGTACACCAATAGGAACGTCCCTATTTTTTTTGTCTGTAGATTTTGGAGTGTTGGTTTGTCCTTCAGGCTATATAAACCCCCTTGCTCCGGGTCTCTTCTTCCTTAGTTTCTCTATGTTTGGCCTCAAACCCTACTCTCGCTCTCCGCCCTAGCCCGGGCTCGAAGCAGCATCGACGTCAAGCATTGCCGTGCAACTCCGGCGAAGCTCCGTCACCGCTGATCGCACTAGAGCGGTAACTCTTCCATTCCACTCTGCCATAGTTGATCAGTGTTGCCAAGTTAGGGCACTCAGATATGGTTCTTGCTCTACTCAACTTCTGTTCTAGAGCAGTTCCTCCTGACGTGATTTATTCCATGTTATTTCGGCGCGGTAGATCTTTTAGAGTCTGTTAGTTTTCACTTGTATGGTTTGTAGTTGTTCCTCGTACATGTCCTTTGGATCTTGGGTTCATTGTGCATGCCCTTCGAAATATTAGAGGATCTGTTGTGTCGATCTTAGACATACTAGAATTTACTCGATGATATCTTGCCACTGCATGACTTGAATCCATCGTTTCCTCCTGTAAAACTTTCTGTTTTGCGTTGAAAAATTTCCTCTGTGCAAGCTTGTGACCTCGACCGTGCTTTCGTTCGCTCTTCTGTTTTTCTTCAGGAGTGGTCATGGCAAATAGTTCAGATGAGCATTCTGGTTCAGAGGAAGAAATCCCTCAGCAGCCAAGGGTGGCTGCCAAAGCAAAGGTGGTCGAAAAAAATCTGCCAAGCCACCAAGAGCGCCGAAGAAGAAGGCCGAATTGGAATCTGCTGATGACATTGATGATGATATTCCTTCTGCTCATAGTCAGCCAGAAGATGAACTAGTCAATGATTCCAAGACCATGTTTTCAGATGGAAATCCCAAGAATGGTGGCAGATGAAGTGAGAGAAATACAGCAGCTGAGATGTGTGATCAGGAAACATATTGTCGGATTTCGGGTTCTGGCAAAACCCTCAAGGTTTGAACACTGGAGTGCGCATGAAGATCTCTCCCTTCCCTAGCTCACCCACTCCCCACGATCCCAAGGCTCAGCACATCGAACTCGAAGAACAAAGGACATAGGGTTTATACTAGTTCGGGCCACCGATGCGGTGTAATACCCTACTCTTATGTGGTGTGGTGGATTGCCTCTTGGGCTAAGGATGAATAGGTACAAGGGAAGAACAGCCTCCTGAGGAGAGGTGTTCTTGAGCTCGGTGAGTTTTTGTGGTTGAGGATGATCTAAATGATCCAAGATCAGTTGCCTCCTACTGTGGTGGCTAGTCCTATTTATAGAGGCCCTGGTCGTCTTCCCAAATGTAGGCGGGAAGGGATCCAACAACGGCCAAATTTGAAGGGGGACAACCAGTACAAGTTATCCTAACTAAAGGTGGTCTTCGCCTGCCAAAGGCTCTGGTGGTGACGCCGTCCTGGGCTCCACGGTGACCTCCGTCCTGCCATCCTGCTGGTCTTGGTCTTGTTGCACCGATATGGAAACCTTTGCCTGATGCCTCGGGACTCCTCGCCTGCGCTTGCCTCTTTAGCACCAAAGAGGAAACAAGTACACTGCGCCCGCTAGCGCCTGCCTGGCCTTGGTCGTCATGGCTTGCGTCACTGGAACCTCGCGAGGTGCCCATTGCCTTGATCTCTCCGCCCCTCACGAGCCAGCCTAGTGAGGCCGCCCCTGAGGAGGTCTTGCGTCGTCCGCCTCGCGAGGCTTGGCCACTCGTGAGGGTCTTGAGCGTTTGCTGATGAAGATGGGCCGTACCAGGCCGCTGGTGGAGCCACGCCGTGTGTCGCAGGCAGGCAAGTCTGGGGACCCCCGTTCCCAGGACGCCGACAGTAGCCCCCCGCGACGAGCCGGGGCCGCCTCCGCCAAAGAAGAGGCTGGCTCGCCGCTGCGACGTAGTCGTGAGGCCAGAGGTGCCGAGGCCTCTGTGTGAGCGGCCTCCCCCGGGTATCCGCTGCCCTTGTATGCCTAGGCCGAGGGCTCTGGAGGCAGAGGCGGTGACCAGCGCCATCCATGTCGCGGCCGTGGTCGCCGCGCCGTGGTGGCGCGTGCTGTCGCCCCAGGAACCCACGCCGAGGGCTCCTCGCGCGAACTCGTGATATGGGCGGCGATGCCTCCGCGCACTTGGATTCGCTTCCCATAGTCCTTGTCCGCCGAGATGCCGCCGAGGGGTCCCCTCGAGCTATGGCTGTATCACGCCGAGTGCGATGCCCCGACGACAGGGGCGGTGGTCGAGGTCGTCTCCCTGGGCAAGATATTCATGACTCGCGGCCGGGGCGAGGTCGCTTGAGTTTGCCATACGGAGGGCGCCCTCGCCATCCACTTCGAGTACGACGGCGCCTCCATGATGTTCTTCAAGGTCTTTGACGAGGAAGGCCGCCACTTGGAGTGCTGCCCTGGAGGGGGTCGTCGGGACGGCGCTGCGGCAGGAGCCAGACCTGCCGCTGGCCTCGCCAGCGGTTCCTCCGGCAGCAGCGGTGGCGCTTGGGAGTCCAGCGACTCTCCCGAGACCTACAAGACTCCGGAGGCGAGCGATGACAGCTACGTGCCCCCAAGCTCGCGCCATGCCCGGAGCGCGGCCGCAGCGTTCGGCCGCCGCCGTCGCTGATCTGGATGGGGTTGGCGCCGGCCTCCCGTGGCCCACTGTTGATGATGGTGTCGGCGGCGTCGGCGCGTGTAGATAGGGCTCCTAGAAACCTACTTATTTTGTTCCCTGCGAGGAATCAAGACAGACCCCGTGGGGGCGTGTAAAGGGTCTGTAATGCCTTTTGTTGATATCATCCTTATTATGAAGATTTACGAATGTGTGTCCTGCTTCGGCTCGGTCTCCCCTTTCCAACTTCGCGGTAGCTTGGTGCTCTACGCCAATAGGTCCCGGTCCCCAGGCAGGCAGCAGCTGTCGCTGGTATGCCAGGTCGCGATGCCGTGGTCAAGGCCAGGAAGTGAGCGGCCCGAGGTCCAGTAAGAGCTCCTAAGGCGCGATGCTCAAGAGGTCCCCTTTAGCGCGCAAGCAGCTACCTAAAGGTAGGAAAGGGAGGCGATGTCGCCGTAGCAAGGCTGCAACAGGTGGGAACCCTATGCCGTAGCGCTTGGTCGACCCGAGTGTGAAACTTATCTTGGCAGTCCAGAGTTGATTCCTTGTGCAGCGCCAGACTCCTTGTGCATCGGCGGCTGTAGTGTAGCCAGGTTAGGCCCGTGCGAGTCTCCCCCTCTTTCCGACGCTCTTCCGTGTGCTCTATGTCCTCGGGTCCCGGCCCTCGAGCGAGCTCAGTCGCCGCTGGTATGCCAGGTCGCGATGCCGTGGTCAAGGCCAGGGGGTGAGGGCTGGAGAGCCAGTAAGAGCTCCTGAGTCGCGATGCTCAGGAGCCCCCTTCAACGCGCTAGCGAATTGCATGGGAAAAGAAGGAGCCCGCGGTGCCGCCCGCTGTCACCCTCGGGAGGTTCCTACAGTGTTAGCGCAAGGAGGGGGTACAAATTGCAACCACGCTTGCCGGTCTGCCAATGGTCGTTCCGCAAGAAGATGAAGGCACTGAGGGCCTAGCAAGGTGACGTGCGCGGGGAGTGCCGCGAGCCAGAGCTCGACCGCTCAGATTTGTCAGTGTTGCAGGGACGGACCCAAGCACAAGTGCCGTGCCAGCATGAGTAGCCTCCGCTGCGGGATGAGCAAGGGGTCGATCGGCGACGCGGGCGGCCGCGACGAGTGACAATCAAGCAAGTGATGACTATAAATAACTCATGCATGGGAACCAGCTAGCTTAGATAGATGCGAAAACGATACATGCCACTGGGACGGACCCGAGCGGCCTGGGGGTGATGCAGCCCGAGGGGCGCCCCCAGTACAGTAAGCTAAAGATGCAAAAGGTTACATGCCGCAGGGACATGCCCGTGCGACCTGGGAATGATGCAGCCCGAGGGGCGCTCCCAGCTGAGTAAACTTGGAAAATGTCACCTGGTTCCATTGTCGAAGGAGTGTTGGGGTAGCTGAAGGTACGCGCTGAAGAAGTGGCTCCTCATGAGCCGCCAAGACCCTAAGCCTTGGGAGGCTCTGGGGGCTCAGGTGGTTCCTTGAGGACCGTCGCCATCTCCGCCAAGACTGCGTGGTGCCTGGTCTCCTGAGCCGCCAGGATGCTCCGTAGATTGCGCTGGAAGGCGGCTGCCACACTCGGCAGGCCAAATGGCATGCGGACATAGCTGTGAGGTGGACCCTCGCACCGCCCAACGCGCAAAGTCCAGAAGCGCTCCTGAGACATGGCTCTATTGAGCCCTGGAATGTTGATGCAGACGCGCAGCCTGCCATCCTCACCAGGATGGGGAGCTGCGCCAGGTGGGCGGCGGTCGCCGCGCATGATCCTTGCTTCTTGAAGCTCCTGGGTGGCCTTGACGATGAACTCCTGGGCGCTCCTCGCCCAGTGCCCTCTTGAGGGAAGCATGCCGCAAAGCACGCCTCCACGCGGTGCCCGAGCGCCTCCCTCGTGATGTTGGCTAGGTCTGAGGCCCTCTAGAAGAGAGCCCCCGAGCCTCGCCCGAGGAGGGCGCCGGGCGTGCCTTCCTATGCGAGGGAGGGAGGTGCCCCAGGTGTGGGCGCCGATCCTGAGGCGGTGCCACTGGAGACGCCGCTCTCCCGAGGCCCTGTGCGGAGTAGTTGCTTCTTCTTCTTGGGAATGGCCTCAGGAGGGTACTGGACACCCTCGCTGTCGGGGTCTTCGATTGCTGCAGCTTGGAAGGCGCGCTCCAGGGAGCACACCGCATCTCTTTCTTCGCAAGGGACCGTGATGATTCCACCGTTACCTGGCATCTTGAGGATGTTGTAGCCGTGGTGGGTCACTGCCATGAACTTGGCTAATGCCGAATACCCAAGGATGGCGTTGTACGGTAGACGGATGTGGGCGACGTCGAAGTCGATGAGCTCGGTGCGGTAGTTGTCGCGCTCGCCGAAGGTGACAGGGAGGCGGACTTGCCCTATCGGGGTGGTGGAGCCATCGGTCACTCCTGAGAAGGGCTTGGTAGGCTATAGCTGATTGTATGGCACTTGGAGGCTGCCGAATGTCTCGATGGATAGGACATTAAGCCCTGCACCGCCATCGATGAGGGTCTTGGTGACTTGGACGTTGCTGATGACGGGCGAGCACATCATCGGGAGGGCGCCGACGGTCGCCACGCACTTGAGATGGTCTGACGAGCTAAAGGTGATGGCGCACTTGGACCACCTGAGCGGGCGTGTGGCCTCGAGCCTGGAAAGAGCCGCGTTCACCTCGCGAGCAAACTGCTTGAAGACGCGCTGAGATGCTGGGGCCTGAGCTCCGCCCAAGATGCAGGTGATAGCGCATGGTTCTTGGAAGCCCCCAGCCCCCTCGTCCTGATGGTGGTCCTCGTTCCTTCTTGGTGGTGGCGGCAGTGGAGGGAGACCAGCATTGCCCTGAGGGCGGTCCTCGTGAGGCTGGTCCCTCCATGCGCCCTCACGAGGCTGGTCCTGCTAGCGGTCCTCACGAGGCCGGGCATGCCACTCCTGGCGGGGGCCGCGGTCGTCCCAGCGTCCTCCACCTCGTCCTCCTCCTCGGCCGTAGCCCCGGTCGTTGCGCTCGGGGCGTCGACCGAAGCGTCCATCTCGAATGGCCTTGAGCTCTTGACAATCATTGGTGTTGTGGATGTGTACGTTGTGGAAGGCGCAGAACGGACGGCTACTCTTGGACGACTCGGGGTGGTCCCGGCCGCGCTTTGTGTCTGGCTCCTCCGCGAGCATGGCCACCCCCTTGCGCTTCACGTCCTTGGCCTTGGATTTCTTCTCCTCTGGGTCGGTAGGAGGGAGCTCGAGGACGGAAGGCGCCCTTCCTCAGCTCTTGCGCACTTGGTTGCCATGTTGAACAGCTCCAGAGCCGTGCATAGCTCCTCGTGGATGGCGAGCTCCTCCTTCATCTTGACATCGCGGACGCCATCGGAAAACGCTGAAATGATGGCCTCGTCCGTCACCTTGGGGATCTTGAAGCAAACGCTGTTGAAGCGCTGGATGTACTTCTACAGAGTCTCCCCTGGCTGCTGCTTGATGCGGCATAGGTCACCCGCGGCCAGCGGGCGGTCGCGAGTGCCCTGGAAGTTGGCGACGAAGCGGTCACACATCTCACCCCAGAGGAGATCGAGCCCGGGGGCAGGTTCAGGAGCCACGAGCGAGCGCCATCCTTGAGAGCCATGGGGAAGCAGTTCGCCCTGACTTTCTCGTCGCTGTTGGCTGCCTCGATGCTTAGCTCGTAGAGCTGCAAGAACTCCGCAGGGTCGGGGGTGCCGTCGTAGCGAGGAGGCAGGTCTAGCTTGAACTTGCCTGGCCAGACGATGCTACGCAGCTCTGGAGTGAAGGTGCGACAGCCTGCTGTGGCCACCGGGGCCCTTTGCAGAGGCGAAGCCTGCCCTTGATGTCCGCGCACCGCCACCGCAGGTAGCACGTGGTCTTGTCGTGGTGGCGCCGGGAGCGCAGGAGCGTTTCCTTGCGGCCGGGGAACCTCTTGGCAGCTTCCTTCTTCTCGCACGGGCGCCCGACGCAGTGGGTCGCGCCGGGGGGCCGCGCGCCTTGGCACCAGGGCACCGTCTTGGTGCGGAGGTGGCGAAGGCGCCCCGTGGGCTACGTCACCCGCGGCTGGAGGAGGGCGAGGTAGCGAGAGCGATGGGACAGGTGAGCCCCCAGCGGCGCTGACGAGCTCGGCAATGCGGTCCAGCCAGTCCTCGTAGAGGTCGTCGACTGGGCGGAAGCGCGGGAGCTCGCGTGCCATGAGCAGCGCGGCCTGCGCATCCGTGGGTGCGCGACGAGCGTGAGACAATGAGCCGGCCGGAGTTAGCGATGGAGTGGCGGTGCGCCCGTCCTGCCGCACAGAGGGGTGCAGCGAGGACGCTTGCTGCTCGTTTCCCGCTGGGCCAATGGCGGCATTGGCGGCGAGTGACGGAGAACGATGGGGAGGCCCACCGACAGGGGTCGTCTGAGCGACACGTGCGGCGAGGGCGGCCCGACGCTCGGCGCGGGCTCGACGTGCGTCTGCCATGGGCGCGATGGAGCGGTGGAGCGTGGATCGACGGAAGGAAAGCTTCAGCGCACCCCTACCTGGCGCGCCAAATGTCAGATTTCGGGTTCCGGTAAAACCCTCGAGGTTTGAATACTGGGGTGCGCACGAAGATCTCTCCCTTCCCTAGCTCACCCGCTCCCCACGATCCCAAGGCTCAGCACGTCGAACTCGAAGAACAAAGGACACAGGGTTTATACTGGTTCGGGCCACCGATGTGGTGTAATACCCTACTCCAGTGTGGTGTGGTGGATTGCCTCTTGGGCTGAGGATGAACAAGTACAAGGGAAGAACAGCCTCCTGAGGAGAGGTGTTCTTGAGCTCGGTGAGCTTGTGTGGTTGAGGATGATCTGAATGATCCAAGATCAGTTGCCTCCTACTGTGGTGGCTAGTTCTATTTATAGAGGCCATGGTCCTCTTCCCAAATGTAGGCGGGAAGGGATCCAACAACGACCAAATTTGAAGGGAGACAACCAGTACAAGTTATCCTGACTAAAGGTGGTCTTCGCCTGCCAAAGGCTCTGGTGGTGATGCCGTCTTGGGCTCCATGGTGACCTCCGTCCTGCCGTCCTGCTGGACTTGGTCTTGTTGCACCGATATGGAAACCTTTGCCTGATGCCTCGGGACTCCTCGCCTGCGCTTGCCTCTTTAGCACCAAAGAGGAAACGAGTACATTGCGCGCGCTGGCGCCCGCCTGGCCTTGGTCATCATGGCTTGCGTCATTGGAACGTCATGAGGTGCCCCTCGCCTTGATCTCTCCGCCCCTCACGAGCCAGCCTAGTGAGGCCGCCCCCGAGGAGGTCTTGCATCGTCTGCCTCGCGAGGCTTGGCCCCTCGCGAGGGTCTTGAACATTTGCTGATGAAGATGGGCCGTACCAGGCCACTGGTGGAGCCATGCCGTGGGCCGCAGGCAGGCAAGTCTGGGGACCCCCGTTCCCAGGACGCCGACACATATAGGACTCCACCAGGTGTGGAAACAGCTCAAGACAAGAACACTAGATTGCAACAGATTCATCGGCACTGGGCGAAGAAATGGTTCAATTATGAGAACCTTTGACGGAAATATGAGATATTGTTTGCTTTCACTCCACCTTGGAATGATTGCATTGCAGAAGGTTGTCTAGGGCAGGAAGATGAGAAAGTAAGGCCAGCACCACCTCCCAGCGCTCATGCCGATTTTCTGAAAACCATAACTGGTTTTCCCGAAGAAGTTGCAAAGAGGGAAAAGGCAAAGGCTAAGCGTGAGGCCAGGCTTGCAAAGAAGAACCTGGTTGAGCAGCAGAATGTTGAGCTAACTCAACAAGATGTAATTGAGAAGAAGGAAAGGGTGTCTGCCCAAAAAGAAAAGAAGGCGAAGTTAGTTTCTTCTCGAGCTCCGAAGAAGAAGTCTGTTGTGAGAAAGCCCAGAAAGGTTGCATCTGCCTCGTCTGATGAGGAATCTTCTGATAATAATGCTGGCGATGAAATTCCCATGTACGATCTACGAGCGTTGCTCAACAAGCCATATCACACTCCATCACCTGCCAAGAAATCATCGCCTGTGAGATGTTCACCAAGACTTGCACTAATTCCCTTTGATAATCCTCTGAGTTTTGCTACGCCAGCTGCCAAGAGGAAGCTGGTCACTGATGAAAAAACTGTAGTTTCCGCCAAGAAGGTGAAGAAAATTATTCCTGCTTCCATAGAGGAATATGACTTTGATATGATATTCGACATCATTGAAGGTGCTTCCTATGATGCCAATCCAACTGAGTTGGGTGATCTGGGTTTGCCTGAAGATATTACCAAAATGGTGGCAAAGCATTTCACTGATCTGAAAGAAATCACCAAAGAACTCAATCAGGCTGTCGAAGATAAGAAGCTTCTGGAGAAAATGAGAAGGGAAGCCAAGTGTGAAGCTGAAAGAAAGGATGTGAACAAAGCCATTCTTGAAACCACCAGAGCCCTCACTACCATGAGGGACAACAAGATAGAGTGGCACTCCAGGATGAAAATGGATGTCTCCCAGCTCTGCGATCCAAGAATCAAAGAGATTCAGCGTCCGGAAAATCTTGCTCAACGCAGGGAGAAAAAAGAAAAATGCCTGAGAGCTTAGGCCAGAGCAAATAAGCCAAAAGAAGTCAAGAACAGTCATGTCAAATCTGCCTCAGCTGATGTTCCTATGACTCAAGTGCACCACTTCAACAGATTCCACCATCCCCTCGTCCCGAGGAAGTTGCCGAACAACATGTTGAGGCTGTGGTAGTTCCTACCTTAGTTGAACAAGAAACGAATGTCGTGGACATTTATCTTGTCAATCCTGATGAAGTTATGACTGGGCCCAAGCAAAATGCTCTCGAGGAAAAGATTGACGAAGAAATTGAGATGGAAAAGTTAGTCACTTCACATGTGAAGGATATTCAGGATGGACCCTCCAGGCCCACTGAGGAGGAAGAAAAGGTTGGGGGGGAGCAAGCTGCTGCCCAAAGTACTGCCCCCAACGGTCTCCTCATCTGGTGCTCCTGCCCCGATGGAGGTTGACCCTGCTCCTGGTTCCTTGGCTTCATAGCCGGAACAGGAAGGAAAGAAGATTGAAGAGCCCATGGCTCACGAGAAGAAGGATGAAGAAGTTGCACCATCTGTTCAGTCCCACCAAGTCTTACCACCAGTGCTGCCGCAGCAGGCTGGAGAAGTTTTTTTTCCACCACCACCTATCGAACAATCACCGAAAGACAAGGCCCCTATGCCTAAGTCTGAGAAAGCCGCTGAAGGAGTTCCAGCGAAGAAAAATGATCAACGGTCTGATGACCCCATGCCGTCTACTTCCGAGAAGGATATCATACCTCATGTGCTCGTACAACCCTCTGATGAGAATGCTTCCGCTGCTATTGATGTTCAGCCGATGGAAATTAGAGCAAAAGTTTATAAAAAAATCCTCAGGAATCTTTCCTGCTATTTTCATCTGAGTATGGCCCATATGGCCCAGCTTTCAATGAGCAGCTTCACTCAGCGAAGCTCGCATTTTTTGGGGTGAGCCCCTACGAAGGAGAAATAACGTCTCTGTCACCGAGGTTCTGGACACAGGAGCAGACAATTTACTATGCTCGGATCTTGTTTGGTAACCATAGGATCTTCAATCACAAGGTGTTAAACTTCACAAAGCTCAAAGGAATACCTTGCTTCCACAATGCCCTTGACCACATTGAACATGCTCTTCTGAAGGGTTTCATGCATTTCAATCATGGATGGAACAAAGCGATTATTCTTCAGTTCTATGCCATGCTGTACATCACATGGCAGGTGGAAAACACTTCAACATGGACGCTCGAATGGATGACAGACAGAGAAAGAATCAAATGCTCAACAGATCATTTTCTGGCCCTTATTAATTGGCCTCAATGCGAATTTGAAAATGACAGAGAACACAGACTACATTTCTAGGAAGTGTCTCATGCTCAACTCCATTTCCTGATGGATCCCACTATGGTGGGTGATGAACACATCCATGTTGACCTGAAGAAGTTGGCCTATGACAACAAGGTAATGTTTCATATTCTGTGCAATACTATCACGCCAACCAATCGACCCAACTCCATCAAAGGCATCATAGGAAATGCTCTGGTGTCAATTTCTCAGGGAATCAAATTCGACATTCCGAACCTTTTCATTCGGAATCTGGCATGTGCTGCAGAAAGCCCTCACTTGCTGAAGCCCTATGCTCCTTTGATCATGTGCCGTTGAGCAACTTACAAATGAAAAATCCTTCTGGGCTTATGCACCGACAGTATTCATGCCACCTGTCCGTGACACATTGCGCATCGTGAAGGAATACAAAAAGGGAAAGGAACCGGTTGACATGGATGCAAATGTTTCAGCATATGAGAATGCACCAAAGGTCAAACAAGCCAAAGTTGAAGTTCCTCGAGAGGAAAATCCATCGCTGTATGAAATTTGCATTCGCACGCAGCAGACTTTGGAGAGGCATATCAGGATGGATCAAAAGGAAAAGATGGGATTGCTAGCTGAACTGAATCCGCTTCACAATCACACCAGGCAAATCCTTCTGCATGAGAAAGATGCAAGGAAGAGATCTTGGACCTTGCTGAGGAGGCATTACTCTCGCAAGGATCTAGCCAAGAAGGGTCTCCACAAAGACTATGATTATCTGGATCTGCTTGCAGTCCTGCGTGTCCGAAGACAAACTCCAGAGCTCCCATAGCATTCTGCTTCAAGGGATTTGCTGTTTATCAACCACGATGATGAAATCAAAGACACAACAAGCACACGAATCTTCAAGCCATATGCAAATCCCTCGAAGCCCCTCAAAGCCAAGACTGAAGCTCCTGCTTCTGCCTCGACCATTCCACATTCTTTTGATTCTGGTTCTTCAAGTGATTTCAACTCTGACTCAGACGATACTCCGTCAAAGTGATTCCTCATGTGAAATCTATCCTTTTTGACACTTGTTGAGAAAAAGGGGGAGGATAACATCGAGTGATAGTCTATCGGGGTTTGCGGGGTGTTTTGCTTCGAACTTTCATTTGGTTTCTCTTCGAACAATTTGCTTCAGAACCTTACCGCACCGCATGTGGTGTTAAAACTTCGGTCGTCATGTAATGTTAATAACCCCCGCCTGCAATACTACTTGCTTCGTATTATTTGTCTGCATGTACAGATAAATATGTTTGTCATGTGAATGATATCACAGATGGTTATTCTTCTTACAGGGACACATCATTTCTCCTTGACGAACAGAGAATCATCAAATGATGATATTATATCGGAGTATTGTGTGATTCATAACTAATGGTTGGATAGGCTCACTACAACAAGAACCCCCCTTTAGCAACGCGTCGATGCATTGCCAAATGTCCATATAAACGTTGCTAAGGTCTACACCAACGGATTTGTATGGGTTGCTTTTGGTGGCGTTGCAAGGGTCTACAACAACGTATATGCATACGTTGGTAACTCATGTGTATAAGCGTTGCAAAATAGCAACGTATAAAGTAGAGCCCAACAACCCTTTGTATGCGTTGGTAATCACCCTGGACAAATGGATTTTGGAATGGAAATACAAATCATTGCACCTCGGGAAGTAGTTGCTACATAGATTATGTGGCCGATGTTGCTAGTGTACAGGAGATGCACCTCGGGAATCTGGAGATTTGCAGTATTACTCTTAGTCTCTTACTATTGAAGGAATAGTGCGTGCGTATAGTATACTGCATTAACTCAGTACAAGCTATTATTCTGTACAAAGATATTATAACTACAGATTCAGCATACGAAAATTATATATGTACATAATCTGAATGTGTCGGCATTAGCATATTATATTTCTACATAGCCGATTGTCTACATGAGCGTGTAGTTTACAAACTAGAAATCTGAATGTGCCCGCTAGCTGTAGCAGACAGTTAAAACTTACGGACATGGGGTGGTGTGAATCCTACCATTTTGGTTGCGGGCGGAGGGGAAACATCCTGTATCTAAATGAACAATTAATATGGCATATAAAGATGAATTTGTATACACATGACACACGCACAGACAGAAAGAAAGAAGGGATTGATTAATACCACACCTATGTGATGTCATTGACATGCTCTCATCATTGTTGGTCCTATTTATCTTCCCAGAACTCATGAAATTTGCAATATGATTACCTCAAGTAGCTTTTTTATCTTTATATTAACCTGCAAGACCATAGTTCACTAAGTAAAAACTTAAAATTCACATACTAGTGAGAATAAAAGATGTAGTACAGCATTCTGCGAAGCGGCTTTGTTGTGATGCATCTTTCTGGTCTAAAAATGATTGCAATTCATCATAACTTGAAAATAAGTACAAAGATTTCAGTATTCAAAATTAACTGAAACTAAACAAAAATGTTCAAACGAAACAATTTTTTACCCACATACCTTCGTATGCTGGCAAGTCCGAGATGTTTAGACTATGATTCATATAACCTCTCCTTATTACTGAATATCTCCTCCTTGACAACATAAGCTTTTGTAAAAGCAGTGAATAAATAATGCGCACTCACCCTTGTTTCAACGGAAAACTAGACTCACTCCTGATAAGTCTCGAAAGATGCAGCCATTGATGTCGAAACAAGCCTGGTGAATGATCATCCAAGGTAAAATAATTATTTTCTTCTGCAGTATAATGTGGCAGTCATCAGCACTCTAGAGTGTGATAGACATGTAAATAAACACATGCAGATAGTTCAACACACAATTATGGCCTGCACAACTAAAGCAGGGGATCACCAGCAAAAACATGCATAGCAAAATTAGAGGATCAAGTTTCCTCCAACAAAAAAGAGGATCCCTAGCCATAACTTAAGTACAGTAGTACCAACATTCATTGACCAATTAAATTGGAAGGGGACAAACATGTTGTCCAATCTCGTACCTAATTGGTCCTCCCATGGCACAAGTGGAAGTTTAGAGAAGTTGGGGCACCACATGCCAATAGAATTATAGAAGCCGCCATGTTGTTAATTAGGGGAGAATGGATCACTGAGGATAAGGGGACAACCACGTCCTTGAGGGACATGAACCTAGGTGAGCGCCTGAACGGTGGGGGTAAGCCGTAGGCGACCATGGTAGCCTCCCTGTAGAGAGTAGTGGTCGCAATTTTTGTTGTATCCAACCATGATCTACGACGCCACGACGGCAAACCCTAGGTAGACATGACACACATGACCAGAGAGGATAAGATAAGAGCAGAGGAGAGGACTGCCTTACCAAACCATTGTTGTCGGAGTGGAGTTAGCCAGGTGGAGCAGCACCGTCGAGCCAGGGGCAGCAACCATGCGTGTGGAGATGCAGGGGTTAATGAGAAGTTGACGAACCGGAGGAGCAGGGAGCTGCAGCGGTGACTCGTTGAGACTATACAGGGGCATGTGCAAGGGCCCAGAGGATGTCACGGCGGCGGAAGATCAAAGGATAGTACTCAGGGGGGAGCTAGGGCCAGCGAGCCAGGGCGTGGGAGAGCACCGGAGCTAGGCCGAACCGGAGGTCGTGGCGGCAGAGTCATGACCCATGGATCTCGGCTGAAAGAGGAATTGGGGGATGGAGAGATGGGATGGGAAATTTTGTTTTTCTTTTTGCGCGGAGGAGACATAATAAGGTGGAGGTGGATACGGGAGGTTAGCTTTTTCTTAGGAGGTTAGCTCTAAGTGGGGGGTATGAGGTTGAAGAAAACAACACTTCTGCTATACTGTTGGTAGATATCCGTTGGTATATGGGTGTTTTTGTTGTAGTGGCTCTGATTGCTATTCATCAATATCTAACCTTGTAGGAAAATATAGTCAGTCGATGCACAAATGCCTTGTGAAGGCTATCTGTGGCTGACAAAGTGTTTCTCTTGGATATCATATGCTTCACCGAATTACAAGGAAAAGCATCTTCGAAGCTTATCCACTCTGAGCAATGAACTATCATTCGATCCTACTTTGATCTTATTATACATCTAACATGCAGGAAAATTATGTTTCATGTGGATTCAAAATTGTGCTCTGAGAAAGCATTCATGATTTATCCTTGTCACAAAAACTCACCATGGTTTTCTCTAACCCTTGTCGAAGTTTTTTTGTGACAGGAACTACCTCAGAAACCGTCGAGTGCATTGAAAGAACTCCAGTATGAAATCTTTATCAATGACACTCATATAAAGAGAAGTATATTTTCCCAAACCAAAGCATAACTTAAGGGGGAGAATATCTTATCTTCATAAACTTATCTCGCAATTCATTATTATTCTTCGCATTTCATTCCATTCATTATCTATCATTCAATCTGATCCGTTTTGTCAACAATCGTTCAAAAAGGGGGAGATTGTTGGTGCAATATCTGCCTATCTTGAGTTTTGGAGATTGTTGACAGAAATAGATATGGACTAATGTGTTTGCTAATGCACACAGAGAGAAAAGTCCATACACAACCGAAGAGAATGTTGTCTCCGGTGCTGAGTTCGAGGAACTTCACCAAAGCATATCTGTGCTGCAGAGAAGAACGAGCCACATCTCCCGAAGAGATAGAGTCGAGAAGATTAATGTGAAGAAATCAACCCCTCGAAAGATTTGCTGAGACAGTGAAGCTTTCTGTTCCAATACTGTCGTCCGAACAAATTGACTGTAGTGATTGAAGTCAAAGACAAAATGAAGACCTAGTATTCGTTGAGTTTTTCTTCTTTCAGTCTTTTTGAGTCATAGGACCTCCATACTATTAAGAGGGGTATAGGTTCTCGTTGCTTAGATCAGCTGTGATGCTTAGCTACAACCTATGAAAGATGCGAGAGGAAATCTCTTTGTGCTCCGAGTAAATACTTGCCAGTAAGACTGTGTTCTTCTTCACTGTGAGAGATTTGCCTCAGATCGAGGAGTTAGCACTCCTTCCTCCGCAAAGAATGTTATTGCTGTGCTCAAATCCGACCGTAGGAATTGTGTCGTTCGGCTATTGGCTGAAGCCGATGTCCAATTTGGTCATTTCCCATCTGGGAAGGCTACGACTATAAATAGCCACCCCGCTCAAACGTTATCCATTAGCTGCTCTGCTTGAGATTTCTGAGAAGATTGATTTGAGCAACCCCTCTCTGAGTGGTTTGAGTTTAAGATCCACCAAGAGAAAACCAAAAGCCCAAACTTAGACAGTGGTTTAACATCACAGCAGTTCTGAGTGAGAGTTCTTGTACCTATTACTCTTGACAGCTGCGCACTCCCTAGACGGATAGGTTTGGCTTCGAGTGGTGAAGAGTCATTTAATGACCCACAAGTATGGGGGATCTATCGTAGTCCTTTCGATAAGTAAGAGTGTCGTACCCAACGAGGAGCAAAAGGAAATGATAAGCGGTTTTCAGCAAGGTATTCTCTGCAAGCACTGAAATAATAGGTAACAGATAGTTTTGTGATAGGATAATTTGTAACGAGCAACAAGTAACAAAAGTAAATAAAGTGCAGCAATGTGGCCCAATCCTTTTTGTAGCAAAGGACAAGCCTGGACAAACTCTTATATAGAGAAAAGCACTCCCGAGGACACATGGGAATTATCGTCAAGCTAGTTTTCATCACGTTCATATGATTCGCGTTCGGTACTTTGATAATTTGATATGTGGGTGGACCGGTGCTTGGGTGCTGTCCTTACTTGCACAAGCATCCCACTTATGATTAACCTCTATTGCAAGCATCCGCAACTACAACAAAAGTATTAAGGTAAACCTAACCATAGCATGAAACATATGGATCCAAATCAGCCCCTTACGAAGCAACGCATAAACTAGGGTTTAAACTTCTGTCACTCTAGCAACCCATCATCTACTTATTACTTCCCAATGCCTTCCTCTAGGCCCAAATAATGGTGAAGTGTCATGTAGTCGATGCTCACATAACACCACTAGAGGATAGACAACATACATCTCATCCAAATATCGAACGAATAACAAATTCACATGACTACTAATAGCAAGACTTCTCCCATGTCCTCAGGAACAAACGTAACTACTCACAAAGCATATTCATGTTCATAATCAGAGGAGTATTAATATGCATAAAGGATCTGAACATGCGATCTTCCACCAAATAAACCAACTAGCATCAACTACAAGGAGCAATAACCACTACTAGCAACCTACAGGTACCAATCCCAGACTTGGAGACAAGAATTGGATACAAGAGATGAACTAGGGTTTGAGAGGAGATGGTGCTAGTGAAGATGTTGATGGAGATTGCCCTCTCCCGATGAGAGGAGTGTTGGTGATGACGATGGCGATGATTTCCCCCTCCCGGAGGGAAGTGTCCCCGGCAGAACAGCTCTGCCGCCTAGATTGGTTCCGCCAAGGTTCCGCCTTGTGGCGGCGGAGTCTCGTCCCGAAAGCTTGCTTATGATTTTTCTTCGGACGAAATGTTGGGGAACATAGTAATTTCAAAAAATTTCCTACGCACACGCAAGATCATGGTGATGCATAGCAACGAGAGGGGAGAGTGTTGTCCACGTACCCTCATAGACCGATAGCGGAAGCGTTAACACAACGCGGTTGATGTAGTCGTACGTCTTCACGATCCGACCGATCAAGTACTGAACGCACGGCACCTCCGAGTTCAGCACACGTTCAGCTCGATGACGTCCCTCGAACTCCTATCCAGCCGAGTGTTGAGGGAGAGTTTCGTCAGCACGACGGCGTGGTGACGATGATGATGTTCTACCGACGCAGGGCTTCGCCTAAGCACCGCGACGATATTATCGAGGTGTAATATGGTGGAGGGGGGCACCGCACACGGCTAAGGGATCAATCGATCAATTGTTGTGTCTATGGGGTGCCCCCTACCCCCGTATATAAAGGAGCAAGGGGGAGGCCGCCGGCCAAGGAGGAGGGCACGCCAAGGGGGGAGTCCTACTCCCACCGGGAGTAGGACTCCTCCTTTCCTTGTTGGAATAGGAGAAGGGAAGGGAGAAGGAGAAAGAAGGAAGGGGGCCCCCCCCTCCCTAGTCCAATTCGGACTAGTCCATGGGGAGGGGTGCGGCCACCCTTTGGGGCCTTTCTCTTCTTTCCCGTATGGCCCATTAAGGCCCAATACGAATTCCCGTAACTCTCCGGTACTCCGAAAAATACCCGAATCACTCAGAACCTTTCCGAAGTCCAAATATAGTCATCCAATATATCGATCTTTACATCTCGGCCATTTCGAGACTCCTCGTCATGTCCCCGATCTCATCCGGGACTCCGAACTCCTTCGGTACATCAAAGCACATAAACTCATGATATAACCGTCATCGTAACGTTAAGCGTGCGGACCCTACGGGTTCGAGAACTATGTAGACATGACCGAGACACCTCTCCGGTCAATAACCAATAGCGGAACCTGGATGCTCATATTGGCTCCCACATATTCTACGAAGATCTTTATCGGTCAGACCGCATAACAACATACGTTGTTCCCTTTGTCATCGGTATGTTACTTGCCCAAGATTCGATCGTCGATATCTTAATACCTAGTTCAATCTCGTTACCGGCAAGTCTCTTTACTCGTTCCGTAATACATCATCCCGCAACTAACTTATTAGTTACAATGCTTGCAAGGCTTATAGTGATATGCATTACTGAGTGGGCCCAGAGATACCTCTCCGACAATCGGAGTGACAAATCCTAATCTCGAAATACGCCAACCCAACAAGTACTTTTGGAAGCACCTGTAGAGCACCTTTATAATCACCCAGTTACGTTGTGACGTTTGGTAGCACACAAAGTGTTCCTCCGGTAAACGGGAGTTGCATAATCTCATAGTCATAGGAACATGTATAAGTCATGAAGAAAGCAATAACAACATACTAAACGATCGAGTGCTAAGCTAACGGAATGGGTCAAGTCAATCACATCATTCTCCTAATGATGTGATCCCGTTAATCAAATGACAACTCATGTCTATGGCTAGGAAACATAACCATCTTTGATCCACGAGCTAGTCAAGTAGAGGCATACTAGTGACACTCTGTTTCTCTATGTATTCACACATGTATCAAGTTTGCGGTTAATACAATTCTAGCATGAATAATAAACATTTATTATGATATAAGGAAATATATAATACTTTATTATTGCCTCTAGGGCATATTTCCTTCACGAAAGACTTCATATAGCAGAAGATGGGCACCGGAGGGCCAATAGGGGGCCCACGAGGCAGGGGGCGCGCCCAGGGGGGTAGGGCGCGCCCCCCACCCTCGTGGACAGGTGGAGGCCCCCCTGATGTATTTCTTCCGCTCAGTATTTTGTATTATTTCCAAAAATAACTTTCGTGGAGTTTTAGGACTTTTGGAGTTGTGCAGAATAGGTCTCTAAATTTGCTCCTTTTCCAGCCCAGAATTCCAGCTGCCGGCATTCTCCCTCCTTATGTAAACCTTGTAAAATAAGAGAGAATAGGCATAAGTATTGTGTCATAATGTGTAATAACAGCCCATAATGCAATAAATATCAATATAAAAGCATGATGCAAAATGGACGTATCAACTCCCCCAAGCTTAGACCTCGCTTGCCCTCAAGCGAAAGCCGATAACGATAAATATGTCCACATGTTTGGAGGTAGAGGTGTCGATAAAATAAAATACGGACATGAGGGCATCATGATTATTCTCATAACAGCAACATATATGGATATTATCATATGATTTCTTATGCTCAAGTAATAATCTATTCACAATGCAAAGTATGAATCAGAAACTTTATTGAAAACTAACAAACTATAATCTCAGTCATTGAAGCAATTGCAATTTATCATAACATCAGAAAGAGTCTATGTCAGAGCTTTCTAGCAAGTCCACATACTCAACTATCATTTAGTCTTTCATAATTGCTAACACTCACGCAATACTTGTGGTTGCAGAGTTTTAACCGAACCCAGAGAAAGATAGGGGCTTATAGTTTCGCCTCCCAACCTTTTACCTCAAGGGTAATGTCAACAATAATAGTTCATGCTAACCCATATCCAATTAGATATATTTATCAGAATCTTTCCAACATCCTGTGCTTGCCAAAGGATAAAATGTAAAAAGGAAAGGTGAAGATCACCATGACTCTTGCATAAGATAGAAGATAATAAAAGATAGGCCCTTCGTAGAGGGAAGTAGAGGTTTCCATGCGCTTTTAGGGTTGGATGTAACACCCCGCATGTAACTTGCCATATTTGTAACTTCGACTCTTGCCATTTTCGGCTATGTGTTATGATATTCCCTCTGTGGTCGGGTTTTTTCTTTCGTTTTGCATTTTTTCATGTCATGCATTTCATATCATGTCATCATGTGCATTGCATTTGCATACGTGTTCGTCTCGTGCATCCGAGCATTTTCCCCGTTGTCCGTTTTGCAATCCGGCGCTCATATCTCCTCCGGCGCATCCCTCTTGTTTTCTTTCGTGTGTGGGTGTCAAACTTTCTCGGAATGGACCGAGGCTTGTCAAGTGGCCTTAATATACCACCCGGAGACTACCGGTCAAGTTTCGTTTCATTTGGAGGTCGTTTGGTACTCCAACGGTTAACCGGGCATCCGCAAAGTCCATTTAAGTGTCCAGCAAAAAACCCCCTAAAAACCAGCCCAAAACCCACCAAACTCTCTTCCATGCTCTAGGTCGTTCGATCACGATCGTGTGGGAGAAAACCACACCTCATTTGGAGCCTCCTAGCTCCCTCTACCTATAAATATGTGACCCTCCCAAAAACGAACTCAGTCCAACCCTAGCTCCGTCCACCTCGCGCCGCCGGACAAAGTCCGCCCGCGCCGGACACGTCCGCCGCGCCGCCCGGCGAATCGGCACGCGCCACGTGTCGCCGCCGCCGCCT